>NW_026252164.1:0-80340 GCF_025399195.1 Umbelopsis ramanniana AG | reverse complement strand
ATTGACATGATGGAATGTAAGAAAAAATGATGGACTGCTGAAGATGCGAGATATAAAAGTTGATTGATAGATGTAGATATCAGCATTGGTGAACACAAATGAAGAATGATATATGTTCAAGATCAGCGGGACTGACTTCTCCAACCTAGACTATCTCATGATTTTATGAAATTGCTATTGGCAAATAAGCAGTCAGCTCATATTGTGGTAGGCAGAGGTGCATATTCGAAGAAAACAATCGTATATTGGAAGATATCCGTTTTAATTTTTTGGCAGAGTTCAACATTTTGATACGAAGCTAAACTTATATGATGTCAGCGCAAATTATTTCTAAAAGGACTGTAGATTGATAGCGCACTGCTCACTTGTACACCTGAAAGTAACGAGCTATTGTAAGCGACAGACTTTTTATTTCGACTGATACAGCACCAAATCGTCTTAGCTGCTGTAGTCAAGCGCATCGAGTCAATAAAGTAGTCAAAGTTAATGCTTGAAAATGATTATATAACAGTCTATTATCAATACAAAGTCATTTAATCAGTCTCCACAGTTCTATAAACACCTCTCTTCCGCAACTTGTACGCCAAACCCCTCGACTCCAACTTTTGCTTTCTCCATCGTGCCCGCTCGAACTGCTATGGACACTACCGAGATATCACCATCTTGATCCTTTACACAGATGCCCCTTTACTGCTAAATCTGTCCGTGATGCCATTACATGGGTCCATTCCCCTTGCTCAATCAACCTAGTGGCTTGTGCCTTGGCAAACCCCCTTTTTGAATGCTCACAAGCCTCGCTTCTTCTCCGTTTGACAACAAAGGGGATCAATTTCTCGCAGCTAGCAGTGGATAGGCGTATAGAGGACGACCAGATATTCCGCTCTTCAACAGGAAGTCGCTTGTGCCTGAGTTTCGGCCGCTGTACCTTGTCACCGCTCTCAGCGTTAGTCAGATCCTTTTACGCCATGTTATTGATAGTTTGGAGACTACAGATCTCGAGTTAGGATGGTGCTGATTGCTAGAATTTCTCACACTGACCAAAGTGACATAGGAATAATAAAGCATACCTGCAGTGGATATGGAGGTTGGGCTAGTGTGGGCACGGCCAGGGTATATGCGTTTTCTCGACCACAAAGTGATGTAATTTTGCTGAAGCTACTGAATTGGCAGAGCCCGAGTTTTGCACATTCATTGAAGAGTATTCCAGCCCTCATTATAGGCGTTTATGATGCCGTGATATGGCGGTGTTTTTCCTTTTTGTCTAACCTAAACGACATGTTGATCATTACCCCTTTTAAGTAAAAAGAAAATCAAATGTGGAGAGAACTGGGAAGTCCGTGCATATCGGAGTAGAGGGTATGGTGATTACACTTCTGCCGGACAAAGAATATTATGAACTATCTCTTCGAAATCATCATTTTGAACACTGACAGTACATTCAACAGCTTGCCTGACTCTGAGCCATCATAAAATTTATGCATTGACATCATTGAAAGTGCCTACGTCAAGCTTTGGATGATAAAAAATTTATGAGAACAGTCATGATATGACTCGGATTTCGCCCTTTTGAAAAAGTATAAAAGACCACCATGTTCGCTGTCGTTTGCTCCCTAATTCTTGCCACGCTCGCTTTTTTTAGAGTGAACGGTGCTTATGCAGGACTTGCCACCCTGTCCAGCACGCCTCTTGGCTTGATCCTAATTCAGGCGTCTTACCGGTTATTGGCAACATCGTCGCTAGCCTGTCTTAGTTTTGTTTAGACCTCTCTGTATGGGATGCGAAGGGGGACGCCCCGGCTGCTGAACTTGGAGACCGCTAAACAAGAGGGGAGAAATGAAAATGAATATAAAAATTATAAACTAGCGTTGTGTAGACGGGTCATGCCCAAAGCACCACCCTACTAGTCGTAGTGACGCGATGTACCATAGCTCCCCTTATCTGTGAACCAGACTAGGTAGAATAGAAGATAGAGTAGTAACCAATGCCCTACCATTCCCAATAAACAATTTTCCTTCAATGAGATGAGACTTTGAACGAGAGTATAGCGCTTACTTGTTGAATGTAGTCTTGCTCACAAGAAAATGTTGCGAGAGAAACTCACTTGCGTAGGCTGTTGTCATAACCAACCTCTTTGTCCTTCCAAATTGAAAACGTAAGTATTCGATGTCACTTCTTACTTGAGCCATTCAATGATGCTCTTCAGAAGAAGCGATAAAGACCAAAAAGCTTACAAAGGAAGATGAAGTGTAAGTCGTTTGCCACTGTTCTCTTTTGCGAAAGAATTAGACATAACAAGTAGAAATAGCTAGCTTTTCCTTGCTTCCAACTCTCCGAAAAGTAGTCGTCGACAGATCACCAAACCTGCGCATACATCCTGACTTTTTTTTCGTTACTGTAAACTTACATAAATGATAAACAGAATAGAGGCAGTTTTGGTTTTTTTCCCTCAAGATATGATGTAGGATACACGATCAAAGCTGAAGACATTCTCTACAAGCTAGTTATTTTCCCTGTCGGAGTTTGTGAGAGACTCCGCGACTCTAACAAGTATTCGCTTGAGGTTTTGGTATAGCAGAGAATCTTGCACAGGAAAGCCCACAGCTATTGATTTCTGAATCAACCAACGCTGTCTGACGTATTGGGAAAACTCTATCAATATAGTCGAGAAATTCCGCGTCAACCCCTATAATTTCTTGTCAGAAGCTGGAACTCAGTTGCTTGCTGTGAGCTTTTTGATACGATACAAATAAATTTATTGTGGAATAGTAGTGAAACGTGGTAGTGAAAAAGTTCGTTACGACGATGCTCTGTATGTAAAGGAGTAATGTCGATGGTCATCTTAGTTATATACGCGTTGAGAATTCGGAGTTGTCCTCAGAGACCGTCCATGATAACTTCACTTCAAGATGACAGAATGCTGAAGCCAACTAACTTACAGGCTTAAAGAATGACCGACAATTGTGATCGAACCATAATTTCAAGCCCTTATAGTCGTTACGTTACTAGAAAGATCGGTGGACCTCATGTCGTTTAGATTACTGTATGACTTATTGTATTATCCTGCAGACGAGTGAACTTCTCGTGAGGTTAAAACTGCTTTTTATTCTATTAATCAACTGCTCTATTTATACTTGTTGATTCGTGACTTATTATATAAAAATGTAAAAGAAATCTAATTTTAAGAGGATATTCAATGTGACTTCGCTGGTAAAGAAGTCCCCTTGAACCGGCGTTCGGTTGAACTGTCATTTTGTATTTTAGGCGACGACACTCATGTAGCGGAGTATGTTAAGCAAGATTAAAAAAATTGCAAAAAAGTGATTTCTGCCGGATTCGAACCGGCGACCGTCTGTGTGTTAGACAGACGTGATAACCGACTACACCAAGAAATCTTAACTGAAATTTTTTAGTTTATAGTCAACATGTTCCATTATAATACAGAGTGTGCGCAATGAAATAATAGCAAGCTGAAGTTATCGGGGAATAGGTCTGAAACACTTAATAACAATTTCATCAAGCTTTTTATTAATTTTTGTATCAACTGTACTTATTTGACTATAACTAAGAGCAATTGGATGTACCCGCTACGCATAGGTATAGTAATGACGGCCATAACTCTCCCTGCACATCCACTAAGTCGCTCCTAAATTTCCATCTAGCCTTTTCTACCTCTACTGGTCTATAACTTTGTCGGCCAACAACATCATGTATACCTTTGATTATCAGAGGTGGATTTTAAATAAGACATTAACCGTGAATAATTGCCTGCAATTGTCTGCCACGGCCATACTCACATAGTTACTACAGACATTCGGCTCATACTCGATAAGGACGGTTTCTACATTACACTCATTCGAGCACATGCCACTAGTGTCAGAGTCTTAATTTGCATTTACTCTGTTCCACTAGTCACGTTTTCGAGTTAACTCCATCCAAATTGTCAATTCCTCACCATTCCAGCAAGGCACAGCGGTTGCAACCGGCGTAGTTTGAATGGCTTCACCGATAGCTCGTGACAACCCGTGCCAAGCTGCCACTCTAGTACGCTTAATTAACATGTATTGGTGGAATATACGCCATATAGCATCTGCGGCGAGATGACAGCCCTGCAATAGTTCTAGTGGTATAGTCAGACCTGCGCCGTCCTGTTACGTCACTCATCAGAGTTAACTTCTTGTAATAACTTATCGGCTGCTTCGCACCATCAGTCACCCTTTGCTATCTTTCTTGAGGTCGTCAATTTTGTTATCAAAAGTAGGCCGAGAGTGAGCCGGTAGTTCAATCCCCCAGGTTTGTAACTCGCTTTGGCTCGGCATTGTCTATGTCACCTCTTCATAGCAATATGTCAGTACTTTGCTAAAACATACCTCTTGACATCCAGATTTTAGTCTCCCAGTGCGTAAACAGTACGTAGAAGCAAGAGTGTCTCTTGGCTATAATGCGAAGCCTTCTGAGTAACCACCTGTCGCTTGTCCCAATGCACGTACGGACCCTTTTCCATGCTGTAGACATCACTCATCTTAGCTATGTGGTGTTTCCTTTTGTCCCAGTCTACGCACAATAGGTCGACCTAAAGAAGTTGCACATCGTTTAATACAGCGTCGGTGATGTCTCTTTTAAAATCATGGACCTTAGCATTTTTATCCGACCGCCCAAACCTGAGAAAGAGCGATGCAATCAAGATATGTTATCAAATATCTTTAAGCCCTCAAGATTTGCTAATAGTACGCCGTCTTTCCTTGCTTTACGCCTAATGGCAACTTTCATTTCAGACTGTTAGTTTTTGTCGCCTAATGAAATGTCACTTCATCTGCAATCGCTCCATCAATGAATGTACATGTTGTACTTCGAAGTTGGTAGTGGCGAGTTGGTAGTGGCGAGTACAGTATTGCTCCAAAGTGGACGTTTTGAATCTGAAGTCAGCCACTGGTACCTCAAATTCTCGACTTAGAGCACAGGCGACGTCGTCTCCGGCACCTGTTTCTTTGTGAGGTTTCGATTAGCAGTATGTCAAAAAGCTGACTCAGCGATTGACAGCATATAAATTTGACCCCTCATGCTGACAGCTTATAAACAACGATAGCATGGAACCAGAAGGTGCCTGAGGCTGTATTGATGATCAATTGAGATGTAGTACGCTGTCTGGCTAAATAATCAGGTAACTGAAAACGCCACAGAGCTAGCAAAAATAATACAACCAAAATCTGTGATCTTTTAATCGACCAGTATATTGTACAGTGTATTGGAACATCGAACTGTGTTTCCTAGATAAAATTTTACAATCTCACTCTATAGCTTTCTATGAGTATGTAGCGTAGTAAATAATGTAGAAATAGAGGGGTCTACTCAGGAACCAGAAATCCCACCAGACATTCGTCCAACATAAACTCGAAGTTTACCCAAGAATGGGTTAACACTAGTGAGATAATTCCATGATTAGCCGATGATCAAACCATGTCATGGTTTCGGGAACCAAGATACTTACTGAATAACTTTGTTCCATCTCTACCTGCTATCCGCATGATGTCTTTGACGCCTATTACGATAAAGTGAGCCATGAGCTCAATACTTCGTACAAACGATATGATGAACGGTTTCTTACCTCCGGGGTGAAACTTGACATAGGATGTCATGTTGTACACTTTACCGTTAAGCGCAGTCCATGCGTCGTTCTCCGTTCGATGCTCTTTGATTTCTGATAATGTGAAACGACCTAGTTGTGGAACACCCTACGACAGAGGAAGGTTATCATGAAAAGCCTATGAACAAGCTAAAGTCGAGCGGGCATGCTAAATTCCCTTACCCTAAGATCTTGACCTGAGCTCTTCAATCGTGCCCAATCTAGTGGTGAATGCCCGGGTTCTAGAATCACCTTTTGCCTCCGCTTTGGCTGTTTGGTTGCTGCCGCCACTAGTCTTTGTGGCCCATTTCGGGAAGGAAACTCAGGGACATCAGTGGTATTAGCTGCAGGTGAAACAAAGGCCATTAGTCAATAACATCTTCCTATAACAAAGACATAGTGTTCAGATCTATACCATCGGTATCAGATAAGGTCATGGTAGGGGTGAGATTGCTACTGTTGGGAATGGCATTGTTGGCCATGGTGGATTGTCGAAGGAGAAAAAATAAAATGGGTCCGCTGCAGGTTTATAAAATTACCCTTTCTTAACAACCCAGCAAACTCGGTACTCCCTACTGTTGTTGCTCTTATACCCATTCATTCGATTTGGATCTCTCTTCCATGCAAAAGTGATTGACAAGTTTCTATCCAAACGTCTATACCTCTGTTCACATGGCTACACCATTTAAACTATCTGACGATCCTAGTCAGCGGGACCTTGTAGGATTTGCAGTCATGTACACAATGTCTTTTGCAGTCATCGCCACCTCGGAACTGATGCGAAGGTATTTACTGGGCTTCTGTTAGTTATATGGAAGAAGACGCAGGTCTACCAAAGTTACAGCAGCCGATGACTGACCCTCAAATTGTTTTAGGTTTTGTGGGGTTCCAAGTCATATAACTCGCAAAATCATTCATGTCGGTGCTGGACTATGCGTCTTGTTTGTCATATCGCTGTTTGATCATTGGCAATATGCAATCATACCTCATACCAGCTTCATTGTAGTCAATGCGGCAGTGAGACGTTGGAAAATACTCAAAAGCATGGAACCTCCGAACGGTAAGAAATATCTTTGAAACCCACGGTAACAACCAAAATGGATGCTGATTTGTTTCAACAGCGAAATCGTGGGGCACAGTGTACTTCTGTATCAGCGTCTCTTCGCTGTTTTTTCTAGTATGTGCCAAAACATATAACGATGGCTTAAAGTGGACTGTCCCGCAGTATGTCTACCTGACTGGTATCATGGCCATGACACTCGGCGACGCTTTTGCAGCCATCATAGGTGAAAGGTTTGGCAAAAGGAGACACTACGTACCCGTCGATCAGGAATCAAACGCGACATCATGCAAAACATATGAAGGATCGGCGGCATGCTTTGTTGCCATATTTTTAGGCACATTGATGGTTGGTTGGATCTGCTCTGTTGATGCATGGGCAGATGCTTTTGTTTGCGCCACCGTTGGAACTTTTTTCGAAGCAATATCCCCTTGGGGAACCGATAACCTCACTGTACCATTCAGTGTCTGTAGCGTAATGTACGCAGTTAGAATGTGAACGTGTTTTGCTTGTCCATAATACATGTACTATTTAATGTCAATGTTTGCTCATTTACAAGGTTCAACATAGTTTGCGACTTTATCGTATACAGATACTTATAGCTAAAAATGTTTCCAAAGCTCATCTGCTCACTACAAAGATTCATATGGATAGTTTTTAAAACTTCTTGTATGGCAAAAATTTGCCACTCATGGTGATCTTAACACGATCACCATTCGGGTCAGGTTCCTAGTTTCAGAGGTCTGGTTAGCGCCAACCATATCCTTAAATTTGCACATCTATTTATCGCTCACCTTATCAATCTTGACTGTGTAATCAATGGCTGACATGATTCCGTCTCCAAACTTTAGAAGAGTGGTTAGCTTTTGTCGCACAAGCTAGGTCACGCGTTGACCAAAAAGTACCTTTTCGTGAATAACGGCTTTCATAGGATAGCCATATACTTGCAGGATCTCGTAGAAGCGGTACAAAGTTGGATCTGTAGGTGGTATCGACATCAAACTTAACAGATCATGTAGGCTTAGTAAAATGTGGCAAATCTCCCTCTGAATACACGCTATCGTGATACTCACCCACCACGGTCCGGGAAAAACTCTGGTCCAAGGTCGTCATTGATATGAGCCTGAGGTATATTCAGAATAGAGGACAGCTTCTCTCCGTCTTCGGGGGTAGGTTTTGCCTTTTCAAATGGAGTTACAAAAGGGCTGCTGATATTGAATGCCAACCGCTTCAGGGCATTGACGACTTACTTGACCATAGAACAATGCAGCAACCCAGACTTCGTCGCGACCCATCTTATTTCCAATCTGCTCGAAACTTGAAAATTCAAAGATGTTCAGTATAGAGCTGCACGAGAGGCATAGGTTGGAGCGGCGTCCTGCCACCAGAACTCTTACCTCAGTTTCTTTTGTCGTTTCGCTTCAAATAAGCGCTTGCTCAGAGGGGAAAGTTTTGCTTGTACCTGTATTGAAAAGTTTAGAATGAGTCAAGGTGGCTGAAATGCGACATGCAGTGATCCTTTGTACTAACGCTCATTTACAACGGTATTCGGAGAGAACGGGTTGAGTTCAGAAGGCCAAACGCCAACGCATAGGGCGTGATTTGAGATTGTGACTGTCGCAAGGAAACTCAAAAAAGCAGAGTATAATAAACTCTTCTCGAGATGTCATTATTGTTACTATTATGCTAGTTGCTTTATTACAGTATGATGATTTAAAAGTGCCAATTATATAACTAAAGTCGGTAGTCTTCAAGCTTCAGTTTGGTAGCGTCATTCGGATGTCGAACTACAATTCTTGCCTTGATAAGAGTTTCTATGTATGGTGGCCAATATGTCCCTTCTTCCAATCGCAAATATGCTCCAGGCGTATTATACGAAGCATTCATTAATTCCTATAATGCGCATAATTAGCGAAAACCCGGCATAAGGCAATATGAATATAGCCAAATTCACTTACAATAAGGAGATCCTTCAATGAGAATTCCACATCCATTAATTCAGACGTCCCAACAGCGCTCCTCGACGATATCTGAAAAAGTAATACTGACGTGAGATACGTATTCTAATATTCTCAACAAGTTGATTTTCCTACTTACCCTAACAGATTTTGGAGGATATGTTTCGTCTAGGAAATCGTGCAGATCATTCATAATTCTCATGTACCTGTCGTTGACCTCATGATATTCTTCTCTAAGTTTGCTTTTTATCGAAGGATTGTTAGTTCGTTCTGCATCAAGGTGAGACACTCATTGTAATAAATTACCTGGCAGGCGATTCCGTTGAATCTCTGGAAGTCTCGACTTCGATGAGCTTTTTCGTAAGTGCATCGCGAACTTCCTGATGTTCTTGCAAAATTTGCTGTTGTCTGAGAAAAATGTTGTTTCTTTAGTGTGTGCCATTGTCCACTCATCCATCCGATTAAATACATACCTTGTAAGGTTTTCCTTTGTTTGCGATAGCTCTTGCTGTAAGTATGTGTATGCTTTTTCGAGTTCCTCTGTCGTACCAATCAAATGTCTCTTCGCCACCAGTTCATGTAGAGCTTCATCTCTATCGACATTGTCTCGGCTATCCGTCGCTATCATACGCATTAGTGGCATGATAACATAGAAAAATAAGATTAGCAATGCCTTACCTAATCTTTGTATATCGATTTCTTTCTGAAGCATTTGCTTTTGCCTTTGAACCAATAGTAATCGCTACTTCCATAATTATTTTCGACGTCGCGTATTTTAAGCCGTTTTCAAAAACTTGTGAACTAACCTTGTAATCAAAATCAAGCTGGCGATTATCCGCAACTTTTCGATTTATCTTTTGCTCTTGTGCGCGTTTTTGGAGCTAGGTTACAGACGAGATTAGTCTCATTCCGTTTGATTTGGACGTGAATGCCGACACGTACCTGTTGAAGCTGTAATCGCTTCTGGCTGATCAATTCCACAAGGTTTTCGTGGCGATGTTTTTCAGCATGGTCAATAGGTCTCGGCAGGTCGTCAATCCTCAACTTTGCAGCCTCTTTCGTGGCTCGATTTAGCGCATTCTCCAATAATGATTGTTGAATGCTCATGTACGCGATTGTAGGTGATTGAATCCTCGAAAAGTGAAAATTGCAGATTCAGCGGGAGCCACTCAAATGCTAATTGAACTCCCGATCAAATTTTCAAAGGCTGGTAGCAGCAGTCAGCAAAAGCTCACAATGGTATATTTCCCTCAAAGTACATCCAGTTGATCATGATACCAAGATGTTGAGGAAATTATATATTACCTGTTGATAAAAAGGTTTGGGAGCGTATCTGTCATAACGTTCTTGTCCATAAAATTAGTGTTTTCTGATTTGCAATCAAATACTATACATCAGGTCTTGATTCAACAAGGTATTCCAAGTTTAGGTATTCCAAGTTTAATGATCGCCTCGTATATTTACGGTATCGTAACATCGAAACAATTTAAAATAGATTCCGTAATGTTCCATTTGCCCACTGTCCTATGGCATTTTCTTTCAGCTGCAGGTCTCAGTTTCTATCATATGATGCAAACACATGGCGAGATCCATATTATAGTATTCAGCGTTCTTGAATGATAATTTTCATTGAGATTCACCACAGGTGGGATGAATGAAGTACTTCTGTACAGAGGGTATAGCTGTCAGAACAAGATGGCAAACAGTACGAGTGCGTTGACTGGTAGAACCTTCGCTTGACATTAATTCTATAAACAAGCCTCGCACCTGCACTGGCAACGTCAAAGCCGAGGCTACTTCTTGGTAAACAGCCGAGTTGCCATTGTCCCAATCCATTGAAACTCAGGTGTGATCGTGGATTTCCAGTACGCTGAAAGGCAAAACGGTATATCACGTGCGAGCACTTGCTTGAGAAATCCAGCCAATTAAATTGTACAGTTTGGTACATGCGCAGGATGTCTGCCTGCCATTCGCGATGTTGAATGTGGATACTCATTGCTCAATCGGTGGCGCAACCTAATGGATAAGGGAGTCAAAGTTGAATGATGAAAGCTTTTGTTCTTCTTCACTCATGGTTCTCGCAATACCCAATACTTACAGCTTCAAATTCAAATCTATATTCAAATTAAACAAGAAATCTATAAAGCATCATCTGGATGAACGAGTCAATTGTCATAATGATCTTCTATCCTATTTGCCGGAAGAGATTCTTTTGAACGTATTCGCAAATCTTGACAGCCCAACAGAATTTATCTGCACAAGCCGCTATTTTGCATCCTTGGGATCTTCTCCACGATTTGTAGCACATTGGATCACGTTGCGCTACGGAAAGAGCTGTGCTCTGTACTGCGCCCTGACGAAGCACTCTGAAATATGCGATGACAAACTCGTTCGTTGCCTGATGACACTTCAAGTGGATATGCCGAGATACTTGCTGCAGATGTTGATTGAAAATTATCGTGGACCACGCAGAGCGTCAGTAAAGTCCTCGAACTCAACGAATCAGTCTGGTGGGAAGCTTTCGACCTTCACTGACGCTATCAGCATGCTTCCTTTCTCTGGATACGCTGCAGTCATCAACGCCGCTTTTGAAAAATACGGTGATGTCTTTACATCAGAGGAAAATGATTTTTCGACGGTCATCCGGATATTGGGAGAGCTCCAAAACGGTAGTGCCAGCGAAGAGAAGCAAGCACAACTGGAGCAGATATTTTTGGAAAAGCAATTTTCGCCAGTACCAATGCCTGAACAGATGATGCCAAAATGTTTGGTGAAGCTTGCCCTTGAAGATAGCAGATTGTTCAGCAAAGTATCACCGGTTTTCCGAATCGACAAGCATGCTCGTTACCGAGTTTGGGAATGGGCATTAGTGGATGCTATCGACAATTCATTCTCAAGCAGTGACAAGCTTAGTACAAGGAAAATGAAGCTGATGGAAAGCACATCCAAATGTTTAAAGGAAATGCCGGTGGGTGGCATTAAAGAAGAGCGCGAGATTTTCATTCTGGCAATGGTTAGCGTGTTCAAGAGGTATCCCAGTGGATATATCTCGGCATCTGTCATCGCCAAAGCTTTCCATCTTGTAGACAAGTATATCAAACCTGACTTGGCGGATATGATGGTGAAGGACGAGATAGAAACAAAGCAAGACATATCTCCTGTTATACTGGAAGGATTTGAAAAATTTATTTCCACTCGAGCAAAAAATTGAAACCAACGACTGATTGTCGAACTTGATACCCTCCCCCCTTCCTATTAGTGTACAGTGCTCTCATTAAATAATTTTTGCCTCTATCTTGGGAGTTAACAGCTCCGTATCAAAATGTTGAAATTTGCTAAAATGAAGAAAAGCAGGCTTTACCTCCCTTACCATTACGTGTGTGGAGGATCCATATTCATATTACATTGATGTCCACCTCAGATATTCCGACTGCTTCGATTATAGTGGATCTAACAAACTCGCTTCAGTGAGAGTTATGACCAAATATGTCATCATTGTCATCTTCGAGAGCTGGAAGATACCAGCAGCTGACGATATATGTCAACACAGTATCTCAATCTGTGGAAAATTGTAGCACAGGGTGGAAAAGAGATACCAATGCAAAGCAATAATATGTGTTAGATCGTGCCATCGGTGTGGAAAGGTGATGGCCGCCGCCCAGTAAGTTTCAACGGGGCCACGCACGACTTGTTCTAACGACTTTAACATCATGGCTACTACTAATGCAGTTCCTCTCTTACGAGGGGATTCTGACCGTTTTACGCTAGTCATTAGATCACTTCTCTTAGTTAAACAGCACAGCAAAAAATTTATCCAGACTGACATATTGTGTGGAGAATTCGTGGTGGAGACTGATTATCATCAAAAATTTATTGTTCATCAATGCGGTTTTGACAGTTCTCGGTTCTTCGTATTGTCACAATATCGAAATGTCACCTCACACCGTTTTTGTATTCCCTTCTACCGATGCACTCTCTGAAGGCTTGAACGACTACGTTCAAAAGCTCTCCCGACAAGCTATCGCTAGCCACGGAAAGTTCACTGTAGCAGTGTCCGGAGGCTCTTTGCCCAAGTTGCTGTCCAAGAATCTTGCCGGCAATTCTGCCATTGACTTCTCCAAATGGCACGTTTTCTTCGCTGATGAACGTTGCGTTCCATTAGACCATGCTGACTCCAATTACCTCGAAGTTAAGCATCAGCTCTTGGACAAGCTCAATGGCAAGATCCCCGACGCCAACGTTCACACTATCAACGCTTCTATGGTGTCAGACGCCGAGAAATGCGCACAGGACTATGAGCAGCAGCTGAAGGATGTTTTCGGTTCTGACTCCACACCCGAGTTTGACTTGTTGCTTCTGGGCATGGGTTCGTAGTCTCTTCTTTCCTAGTTTGTTTGTCCGTTGCTTTACGCATGAATACGTCAATACCAGACACGTCTAACCACTACCGGCTTTTTTTTTCAACAGGTCCTGATGGTCATACTTGCTCGCTCTTCCCTGGACACCCTCTTTTGGATGAAAACAAGCGATGGGTTGCTCCTATCTTTGACTCTCCTAAGCCTCCAAAGGAACGCATTACCTTGACTTTCCCGGTCGTCAATAACGCCAAGGAAGTCGCTTTCGTCACCGCTGGTGATGGCAAGAAGGACATGGTTCAGATGATTCAAGAACAACCAGAGTTGAAATTGCCCTGTCAACGAGTCATGCCTAAGAGCGGAGAGGTGTATTGGTTTATCGATGAGCCTGCAGGCCAAAAGCTCTCCAAAACTCAAAAGTACAAGCTGTAGATTTAGATGGAAAATTGAGTTTTATTGTAGAATAAATGAGAAAACATGAGGAGTGTTATTTTTGATGTTACAGTGAAGTGTATGATATGCTGATATTTGTACAGTGAGTGAACATAATGATAGCAGGGGGAGGGGCAATTCCATAGAGCGGCGAGGATTGATTAACGATGTTTCGAGTTCCATCTTTGATTGTTCTGGGAGGTACCCCATTTTTTGGCGAGCAAACGTGTCTTTTCCGCCGTCAAGCTTCTATCTGGTGGGCATATATCGAGCAACATCTGACGACCTTCCTCGTCATCCAACTGAATGCACTTGTTGTAGGTTGTCTTCAAATCCGCCAAAGCGACAGTTCCCAGTGGTGAACCCTTACTAAAGTGAGTTCGAAGGAGATTTAGAGCGGCGTCGATATCATTACATCTATGACCAAATGAAATATTAGTTATCGGTATGTCTTTTATCTCTCCCATGACCATCACTTTTGACATACCGTGACATTGTATTGGCCATCAACAGTACAGCTGCTTTTTGATCCGCAATGGTCCAGCCGTGGTCGGCTTGACTGATAGCTTGGTCGGTTTGCTTCTTTCTAACGACTGCCTGTGCATCCTTTTCATCTTGGTGATATTGTTGTCGCATATTATCCAGCCATTCTTCTCTATCGTCCCATACCTTGTATGCGAGTTCAATGTTTTTGGTACGATAGCAGTGGTCCAGTACATGTTTAAAGGTATATCCATTGCGTGCGACGTTTAATTTTTCGAACATGTCTTGATAGATGTTCACAACCTCATCGGCTTGATGATGTGCAACATGAACGCCAAGATAGGCATTCATGATCGATGGACTTATGGCTGTGCTTTCTTGCGCACGTGAAAAGATGGCTTGAGCTTCAGCTAGCAGCTCTCGACGGTTGACAGGAAGTTGTGGGTAAAGAGGGGTTCCATCAGTCGGCACCAGTGAATTATGTGATTCTTCATTAAGTACGGAGGATTCAGCGTTTCTTTTTGGTGGGCGGTAGTTGGCATAGGTCCATAAGAGACTGCTATACGTTCTATCGTCTGGTGTTAGTTGCTGATGAGCTTCTGGCTCGCCAGTCGTCTCCAGCATCAACCTATAAATATTTCGTGCCCTTGTCAAATCCTTGTTCTTTGCACACCCATGCAGCAAAGTGTTATAGGTAATACGATCGGGCTTAAAGCCATGGACTTCTTGCATTTGATTCAGTAGATTGAATGCTTCCTGGTAATAGTCTGTGCGTAGGACGCAGGCATTAATCAACGTGTTAAACGTGACATCCGTCGGGTATAATCCACGGTTGGGCATTTCCTCAAACAAATTCAAAGCACGTTCTACTTCATCGTTCTGTGAAGGAGTTAGAGAGATGTTGTTTAAGGTCATGGTATACATCGACTCAACATACCTTGGCACAAGCGTGTATCATTAAGGTGTAAGTAACTTCATCTGGTTTGTGATATTTGAGTTGCATCTCGTCAAAAATCTCCCATGCCTTTGCAGTGTTGTTTAAACGTAGACATCCTGCAATTAATTTCGCAAAGATTGGCTAGAGTGATGGGCTGTTAGTATGGATAACGTGATAGCTGCTAGAAAGAAGCAATCTGGAGCATACCTCAGGTGGAACCAATCCAGCAGACTTCATTTTTTCAAACAGTACAAAGGCATCATCGATTCGGTTACTGTTGACAAATGACTTGACTAACGCACCAAATGTGTAGATGTCAGGGACGGCTCCCGCTGAGAATTATGAGTTAGCATAGTAGCAATCTGCAAAACCCATCTACTAAACCCTTACCTTCTCTGAGAGATTTATAGACCTTGATGGCATTTTCTGAATCGTTAACATTTGCATATGCGTCAATGACATGGTTGAATGATCTAGTAGTAGGTTGTACGCCGTATGTCTGAAAGTAGCCAATGTTCTCATATGTTAGCAATCAAATGACCATGCTATCGCATCGTGCATAGGAAACTTACCGGCATAAGCTCCAAAAGCTTTTCTGCTTCGTTATATCGATGTGTAACCGCCTATGAATAACTCATCGTTAGCCTCGTATCTTCACATTGATGCAAATGATTTGTTATCCCGTCTTACATTGGCATACAGCAACTGATCGAAATCCTTAGCCGTCATTGTTTTTTCGCTATGACCAGTAAGGGCATCTTGTTGGCCGGCTGCTTGTATGAGGCTGCTAGTTTCCGAGGAAGTTGAAGTGTCGCTTGAGCTGGCTTGTGCAATGGCTTTAGCGGCTGCTGGCCGAGTATCCAGAAACTTGACTCGCAAATTCTCGAGATAGTCAGCGCTGATTTTAGGCTGCATTACGGATTGTCTTTCGGATGCTGCAGTGAGCTCTGAGTAGATTTGCGAAAGTTCTTCTTCGGTTAGGTTATCCCCAGCTGTCGTCTTGACCTGTTGAAACTAGGTTAGTAGTAAGCTTTGAGTGTGTTCGCCAGCCATTCCGCAACTTACAGATTTTTCATTTTTAAGCTTCTCTTCAATTAGCCTTATCTCATGCTCCAGCTCTCTCGTGCGATGCTCTATGGTTTCTTTCCTGTAATACTCGTTGTCAGTGGAATAGGATTCAATAGCACTGCGTGTAGGTGAAAACATACTTTGGAAAGCGTGCAATTGCACTGGCGTGGAATCTCTTGGAAAGCAGCGGCCTTACAAGAGTGATGCTTCGGGTCAATCTAAACATTGCTGCTACTACAGTTGAATGGTCACTTCTGCCGAGATTTACAATCGATCGTTGACCTGCGGTCTTTTCAACGTCTTTCACTTTTTTCCAGGTTCGGTGCTGTGAACCGGTCACAAATTTCGAAATTGACAAAAAGGGTTCAAAAGTCACGGGACTTTCGAACACATAATTGACATAGAGCTAATCAAATAAATGCAGATTTTCCGTACTGAGTATTCTCATAGCATCGCAAGGCAAAGCTATATGCTTAGCGTATAAGCAGACAAAATCGAGGGATTCTACAAACGTGATATACCTAATAAACCATCATCTCTACACCAGCTTAGTGGTCACAATAGCAGTCACCCCTTCAATGTCCAAGAAATGGTATTACGGTACAGTTAAAGATATTACTCGTTTTCTATGAACAGTCAAGATGTATCTTGTCTTGATATAATTCGATTCTATTCTACAACTTTTCGAATATTAGACCAATATTTTTGTAACTGAACTACCAGTACAGAAGCAATTGGACTTTTACGCTTGTATAGGATTAACAGTATGATAAATGTCGTAATCAAATTGAATGCTGCGTGCCTTACTGCAGCCTGTGCACAAAGATGGTCATGATTAGTAAATGCACATCTTATCTTTCCCATTTGTCCCATGGTATTTACCTTGACAACCCACTTCCATCCATCCCAATTATTTTCATCATCGCCTTTTTGTGTTTTCCTTGCTGGTATAAGCTGCCTGGCTCGCGAGGAAGTACTGGGTGGGGGAACTCGGGGTTTGGGAACAACGTCTTTCGTTTCTGTTTCTAATAATTCAGTTTTCAATCCGTCCAAACGTCCATTCAAAGCGAGAACCTCCGACTGCAGAGATTGCAAAGCTCGTTTGGTTGCAGGGCCAAGATCAACCACGGAAATCGATGGACTCTGTGGCGTTCTCTGTACTGGTTCAGGCGCATATTGAGGAACAGTTTGGCGATTCATAGCAGTATCAACTAAGTTTGGTCTTTGACTGCCAGCTGCTGTACGCACATTAGGTAGCGACTGTATTGAGTTGCGCGGGGACGGTTTATGGATTGTTCGCATATGTCCCTTGATAAGAGCTTCACTTTGGTCGAATTCAGACATACTGGCGTCGGTGGCTCTCCTTTCATCTTCAATACTATCTTCCGAGTCGAAATCATCCCACTGCGATTGATTAGCAGGTCCGTGTGTTTGAGCCCACACCTTTGTGGCACCGGTCAAATCATCCTCGTGGACTGTATATTTATAATTTCGTAAGGGTGCGTTGACGGGTTCTCGGTCTCTCTGAGATCCTGCTGCAAGAGTAGACTGGGCTCTACGACTGGATTGATTGGAAATTACGGATCGAGCTTGGTATCGTTGTCGAAAATTGTCAGTGGTAGAGACCGAAGATTGTGATGATCGCCGTGACCGTTGTGTATGACTAACGGGATTTCGGGCTTGAGATCGCAGTTTATCCATACTAGTTGTATCCATATGCGATCGAGCGTACTTGGGTTGAGCAGACCGAGTCATCGAACCCCTGCCAACTTCGCTTATACTCCTTTCGATACTTGTACCGGGGCGATTTGACTGCATGGCTAATTCATTTCTTTGTATTTCAGCCAAATAAGCTTGCTCTTCAGCATTTTCAGAATCCGTTTCACTAAGGTCTGTTCGCACGTGTCAATATCATCTTGTCCGAACGTAACGAGATATGAACAATATCACTCTACCTTCGCTGTCATCAGATTGGTGATCAGAAACTTCATCAGGTTTCATAGATCCTAATACTTGCAAAATCTTCTTGGCATTTTCGTTTTCACCCGATTTTCTGAATGCCTGATGGAAAAAATAGTAAGAGTCAAAAAAGGAATTCCAGCTAATTCAAACAGTTTTCGACACTTACCTCGGATGCAACCTGAAGTAAAATGTTGACATACTTCTCTTTGGCTGCTAGCGGCTTGGTACCGGCTAAACTTCTCCATGAATCCCTTTTAAACAGAAGGGTTAGACCAGTGATTTTGAGAACCGGACTAAATCGTGGGAGCTGCAACGATGGTATATGAAATGAAACGTACCACTTTGCCCTGCCAATGACATCAAAAAGTCCTGGTCTAGGCGTATTCACATCGCCGTTGACTTGCTTATAGCAAGCATAAAGCTACGGGGCATGACAGCCAAGTTAGTTTCATGCAAGGGAAGGTTTACTGACATGCATAGGTACAGGCATCAGCCTGACCAATACCTGGAGCTTTTGTTCCCGTGAAGGCTGGATTCCGGACGATGCTGTTAGCTGTTGCACTATAGATAAGGCCTTCTCGTATTTGCTGCTAATCAACGCCTCATGATGAGAGGGATGGCGTGATCGATCAGGCATGTTGGAAACAATGTGCACAAGAGACGTTTCGGTTGCGGAGGTTAAGTGTGGGGCTGACCTGAATAAGTGGAGAAAACTGAAATGGGAAAAAGTCAGCCAAGCAAGAATTCTGTTTGGCCCGACATGGCATCCCCCAACACTGCACGCTCGAATCCACTGGCAAAACCAGTGCCAGGAAGCCCTCATCCTACTTCTAGTCCTCAACCAGATGACAGCCAACAACCACATTTACTCGCATTAAAGGTGATGCGACTTTCGCGGCCATCCCTAGGCACTCAAGTGACGGCTTACGTTGATCCACAAGCCAGCCCAATGTCGGCTGCGTTGACGTCGTCCAACGAGAAAAAGGATCAAGAGAAGCGGCATATGCAAAACGAACACTCCAAAATAGATATTAGGAACTTTGGCTTAGGAGAAGCGCTGGTCCTTCCATCCGCGTTTGGCAACATATACCTGGGTGAAACGTTTAGCACATATCTATGCGTCAATAACGAGTCCAAGGAGATAACGCATGAAGTCAAAATGAAGGCTGAACTCCAGACTTCTTCTCAAAGATTTAATCTGGCTGATACCAATGATGAACCCTTGGCCATCATGGAACCCGGTCAATCTAACGAGTTTACCATATCACACGAAATCAAGGAACTCGGTGTTCACATCCTTGTTTGTTCCATCCAGTACACCACAGTAGAGGGAAGATCAAGGAGTTTTCGAAAATTTTACAAGTTCCAAGTGGCCAACCCCCTAGCGGTCAAGACGAAAGTCAACAATATGATCGATGGAAAGGTGTTTTTGGAAGCACAGGTTCAAAACGTGTCCGCAAATACAATGATGTTGGAACGAATGAAATTTGAGCCTGCAGAGCATTTCCTCCACGAAGATCTCAATTTCTTCAAAGCAGAAGATAACAAGGAAAATGCCTTGCAGTCCACATTTGGGTCTCAATATTTAAATCAGCATGACGTTAGACAATATCTATATCTTTTGACACCTAAGAACGCCGAGGATGATCGAATAGCGCGAACAACTAATACTCTCGGAAAGCTGGATATCGTATGGAGAACAACGATGGGTGAAATGGGCCGACTACAGACATCTCAGCTGACGCGTAAAGTGCCAATATTAGACGATCTTCAAGTCCAAGCGTTCAATGTCCCCTCAACCCAAATCAGCGAGGACGGGCAACTTGTAAAGGGAATTCGAGCGGAGGAACCATTTTCCATTGGCATACGAATCAGCAACCATTCTGCGCAGAATATGAAGGTTGTGTTATCAGCTGTCAAAGCCAAAATGGGCTCAGTCCTTCTCAGTGGAGTTAGTACCCGACAACTGGGAGACCTGTCACCTGAACAAACCATTGAAACCAATGTTGAATTCTTCCCACTGAGCCCTGGACTACAAAAGATCGGTGGATTGAAGTTGGTAGATCTCATCACTGGCTACATTAAAGAAGTCGACCATCTTTGCGATGTGTTTGTAGAATATGACGATTAAAATTGTAATAATAATACCCTACATCCTGTTTGACTGCTGGGAGAATGCATCGGGATTTTCGTGGGACGCAATTTGGTTAGTAATATGTGAGGCGTGGAAACCAACTTCTCTAACAATGACGCCCACGGCCATTCCTTCACGCCATTTGTGGACCGACCACAGCGGATTTGAGGACTTGATGGCATGATGTAGCTCTGAATACATATGTTGAGCTCGTTATACGTAGCTTGAGGTTTATTTACATTCAAAGTCAAGCAACAGTATGGGAAATGGCGGGAAAAGGTTTTTAAAAAAAGGCTTCACACGGAATATCCGGTCGTGTCATTATTTTTTTGAGTTTTTGAGGAACCGAAACAAAAAGTCTCGATTTCCCAACCATGCTGAACCGGATTCTCCTCAAACGATCAGCTCCTTCACTCTTCTCTAACAAATTAACAATGTCTCAATCAACATCAAGAATCGCTCAAGTATCAAGACACTTGTCTTCCGCTGCTGCTGCCCTTGCACCAAAAGCAGTCGCTGGTGCCATTGACCATAAGCTTTGTATGATCCCAGGTAAGTCGAGAAAAAAAGGACAGTCGCTTCAGTTGTGTGAGCACATATCAATGAGAAATATTGGTGTTAGGTCCTATCGAGTTCCACGAGGATGTACTCAAAGCCATGGCTACCCCTGCCACCTCCCACGTTGATCCATTGTTTATCCCTATCTTTGGTGAATCCATTGAGCTCTTGCGCAAAGTCTTGATTACTGAATCCGCACAGCCTTTTGTTGTCTCGGGATCTGGTACCCTGGGATGGGACATGATGGTTAATTTGATCGAAAAGGGCGACAAGGCTTTGGTTTGCAATACAGGCTATTTTGGAGACCGATTCGGCGAATGTCTGCAAGTCTATGGTGCCGATGTCACAAACCTCAAGGCTCCTATTGGCGGACGACCTACCCTTCAAGAAATTGAAAAAGCTCTGCGAGCTGATAAGTACAAAATGATCACCGTCACCCACGTCGATACCAGTACCGGTGTTCTCTCTGATATCAAGGCCGTTGCTGAATTGACTCGACGTGTATCTCCCGACACACTTGTTGTTGTTGATGGTGTGTGCTCCGTTGGTTCCGAGGAGATTCGATTCGACGAGTGGGACCTTGATGTTGTCATCACCGGTTCTCAAAAGGGACTCGGTGTCCCTCCCGGTCTTTCTATTGTTATTGCCAGTCAGAGAGCTTTGTCCACTTTCCAAAACAGAAAGTCTCCCATTGCCAGCTATTTTAGCAACTGGCAAAGATGGTTGCCTGGTAAGTTCATGACGAATAATGGATGCATTGTATGTAATTTGGATTTAGCATTAAAACATCATGGTTTTTTTTTTCTACAGTGATGCAGGCTTATGAGTCCCGCAAGCCCTCCTATTTCGCTACCCCAGCCGTTCAATTGATCTATGCTTTGAACGCATCTCTCAAACATATTACATCTGAGCCAATGGAAGTCCGGTTCGAAAAGCACGCAAAGGCTTCTCAAGACTTCAAGCAGTTCATCACTGATATCGGTCTTAAGCAGCTTGCTGTTTCTCCTCAGGGTGCTGCCAACGGTATGACCGCTGTCTACTACCCTAAGGGCGTCCAGGGACCCGAGCTCGTTTCATCTATGGCAAAGAAGGGTGTCCAAATTGCTGGAGGTCTTCACGAGCAAATTGCTGCTCAGTACTTCCGCGTTGGGTAAGTCCACTGTTTATTCCCTGCAGGATCGTCATTATGTCAAAATAACAATGAAACTAATTGTATAATTTTAGTCACATGGGCATTTCCGTCACTGAGCCTGGCCGTAACCACATTGAAAAGGTGGTGGATGCTTTGAAGGCTTCTCTTGGTGAGCAAGGTTATGTCGCCAAATAAATCATAGACAGTTAGCACACTCCAAAGTGTCGCTTCCCTCATTGTAGAAAAGAATAAAACAATTTTAATACTGAAAAAATGATGGACTTATAGTGCTGGTTTTATGCATACGAAAGCATTTAATTTTTTGTGAAGAAGGCTATTGTGAAATGCATGTACGTAAAGCTTGCGATATACAATCGTATGATATGTGATTGATGCTTTTTGTAATTTGGTCAAGCGGAGGTGAGAGAAAATTGTGTGATTACTACAAAAAATGCTCCGTGGTGAAAGGTTGTGTTGAATTTATTTTGTTTGGCATCATACGAACCTACAAAAACTTGCAGCTTATACAAGAGTCCGTGGTGTTAGCAGCACTGTGACCATCATAATGTCACGCGCTCCATTGGCCATGCTGCGCTAGTATCCGCTATAACAATAATTCGTTCCATTGTCATAGAAACTGGTGATATTTATTTAACGCACTACATAGCAATCTAAATATCGGAAGACGTGTTGATAGCAGGGTCATTGCAAGCACTATTTCCGTTATATAGCAAGCAGGGTTGTATGGCAGACTACCCGTGCTGGCGAAAATTCGGAAATAAATTGCGTTGTGTGGGCTCTTCTGCCTGTTTACACCGACGTAAACTGTAATGAAAATAAGCTCCTTTAGCAACTGTGGAGAGTTAGTGGTTAGCACAGCGTATTATATACGCGAGGTGAAGGTGCAGGTAAAATTCGATGGAAACTCGTACTAAGCTTTTGCGCGCCAGTGGTAGGCTTTTACTTTATGCGACATACCTACGTTCTGCAAATGTATAGGCAATGCAATCTTGTACGTTGGTTGCTCAAAGCCTAAGACGTCATACGATAAAAGTGCCATTTATGGCTGCTTATTTTCGAAGACTATGAGCTGGCACTCGTTACATTTACCTCTATTCAAGAAGCAAATAACAGTCAGACTCTTGAAATACATCACGTTTCAATTGAAGTGAGATATTTTGCAGGCAGTGTGCCCTCGTAAAATATGTTTTGGTTTTGGACCTCCACTGACTTCATACTGTCTGGGGAAATTTCTTGGGCTGTCATTGGCTGGTGACTCGGCCAAATGACCACACCACGACGCACCTGCTATCACTTTTGACTCTTCCACTCTCCCATTTCAATTACATAAATGCGGGAATGGTCAAGACTTACTACCTCTACTTTATTACTATGCTTCTTCTTGTTTAACCTCTCCTATGCTCTTGAGCCCATTACTCCCATTCACCAAGACGGCTACTGTGCCATGAGAGGTCAGTGCGGCTCCAAGGGGTTCGTTCAACTTAACTGCCCGTACAATGGACCGGCAGTAGAACCAGAGACCGACTCCTTCAAGAAGTTGCTAGTGGATACTTGCGGACCAAAATACGCCGACTCTAAAGTATGTTGTGATGAAAACCAATTGGTCGACTTGGTAGACCAAGTCAAGAAGGCCGAGCGGATTATCTCCGCGTGTCCAGCGTGTTGGTCCAACTTCCTGCAGTTCTTCTGTTCGTTCACTTGCTCTCCTGATCAGTCATCGTTCGTCAATGTTACTTCAACTCAAACGTCGTCTTCCTCGGGCAAAGATATTGTAACTCAGCTCGATTTTTGGGTAGGCGATGGATTCGGAGACGACTTTTTCAACAGCTGCAAGGACATCAAGTTTGGTTCCAGTAATGGTTATGCTATGGACTTCATTGGCGGAGGAGCTGATAACTGGCATGATATGGTTAGCTATATGGGCAAGGAACGCCCACTGCTAGGAAGTCCTTTCCAGATTGACTTTCCGCCTGTCGAAAAACATACGCCGCGAGATGGTCTTGTTCGATACGACGAAGATGGACGTCACTGTAATGATACCGATACAAAGTATCGGTGCTCCTGTGTTGATTGCGAGGCAACTTGCCCCACACTTCCCCCCACTCGCGGAGAGCAACCAGCATGCTACGTTGGACTTCTCCGATGCTGGAGTTTCAGCCTGCTCTTAATTTATGTCTTTTTGGCATGTTGCATCTTGTTCGTGGCAGCTTTGAGAAATGGATGGGACCCAGAATGGCTCTCCAAACTAACCAAACGCCAATGGCTTCAGGATGGAGAACCTCGAGGAATATACGAAAGAGTTGCCTTGGCAGACCATGAGGACGACACTTTGTTGGATCCCGACCATACTCCTCGAAAGTACTGGCTTAACTCCGTCCTCCAGAATTGGTTCTTCAAACAGGGACTGTTCTGTGCGCAACACCCATGGGCAACGATTTTCAGCGGTCTAGTTATGGTCACCATTTGTTCGGCTGGTTGGTCTCGCTTCCGTGTTGAGCGTAATCCCATCAATCTCTGGGTATCCCCTGCTTCCGAGGCGTTGGCGCAAAAGCAATATTTTGACGAAAACTTTTCACCCTTCTACCGTACCGCACAACTCTTTTTGATTGACGACTCTTCGTCCGTCATCTCGTCAGATAACCTACTTTCGCTCTTCGATGTGGAGAAAGAGATCAGAAATCTGAAGTCCGAACCTAATAACTACACCTTGGACGACCTCTGCCTCAAACCTACTGGAGAAGCATGCGTCGTTCAATCCGTAACTGGTTACTGGCAAGGTGATGTCGATAACTTTGATCCTGAGTCATATGAAGAATACCTCCAAGATTGTGCTACCCAACCTTCTTTGTGCTTGCCTGACTTCCAGCAACCTTTGAAACCACAAATGATTCTAGGTGGCTACGAAAACAACCAGTACCTGTCATCTAAAGCCATGATTGTTACCTTTGTTTTAAATAACTATGTTGATGAAGAAAAGATCAAGATGGCTGAGGAATGGGAAAAGACCTTGCTCCGAAAGGTACTGACGAATTTGGATTCGCGACCGGAATGGGAAAACGTTCGAGTTAGCTACTCTACCGAGGTAATTTGAATCAGATAGCATAGCTGTAGGTCGAAAATTCGAATTAACAATTTGTTGCATCGCAGAGCTCGCTGGAAACAGAATTGAACGAGTCAAGTAATACGGATGCCCGAACCGTCATCATCAGCTACGTTGTCATGTTCATCTACGCGTCCATCGCCCTAGGACGCTTCTCTTCACTCAATGTTCGACGTATCGTCGTCGACTCCAAGTTTAGTCTGGGTGTTTGCGGCATTCTCATCGTCGTCTTTTCTGTCATGGCATCCGTTGGTATCTTTTCGTTCACAGGCAAGAAAATCACCTTGATCATTGCTGAAGTTATTCCGTTCCTGGTTTTGGCCGTTGGTGTGGACAACATCTTCATTCTCTGTCATGAGTTTGAGAGAAGAAAGCAGAATGCTGACATTGATGAAACGATTGAAGAAAGAGCTGCCAAGACATTGGGCAAAATGGGGCCAAGTATTTTGCTTAGCTCCATCAGTGAAACCCTAGCGTTTGGTCTTGGCGCCATTGTCACTATGCCTGCCGTTAGCAGCTTTGCTATCGTTGCTTCACTGGCCGTTTTCATTGATTTTATACTTCAAGTAACCTGCTTTGTCTCTTGTATGGTTCTGGACGCTCATCGTGCTGAGGTTTGTAATTTTTGATGTTGCTTGATCAAAATGATCGTTCGATGCTGACCTTGTGTACCATAGGCTGATCGCGTTGACTGCATTCCATGCATCCAAGTCTCTGCACCGCATACTGAAGAAAAGGAAGGATTGCTTCAAACTCTCACTCGAAAGTACTATACGCCATTTATTTTGAACTACAATGTTCGCTATGGCATCTGCATTATATTTTTGGGAATATTCGCGTGCAGTCTAGCGCTTCTTCCTCAACTACCACTAGGCTTGAACCAACGCATTGCGCTTCCCACTGATTCCTACTTGGTCCAATACTTTAACGACCTTGACTCGTATTTCGACGTCGGCCCACCGGTTTACTTTGTTGTCAAGGATGCGAATGTCACTGGCCGAGAAGATCAGTTGAAAGTGTGTGGAAGATTTTCTACTTGTCACGAGCATTCGCTCGCCAACATTTTGGAGCAGGAGCGTAAGCGACCATCTGTGTCGTATATAGCTGAACCAACAAGCAACTGGTTAGACGACCTTCTTCATTGGCTCAACCCAGACGTGGAATGCTGTAGACTCAAGAAGAAGAGACGTGCCCTTCAAGACAATGTCACACCAGTGAGACGGGCACCATCGAACCCACTTGCAATCAACGCTCTACCTGCCCTTTGTGGCGAATGGGATGATGAAGACGACTGTGAAGACTGCAAGCCTGATTGGTCTATTGATATGAGCTCACTTCCTGAGGGTGAAGAATTTTTGAACTACTTTGACTTGTGGATCAACCAGAACCCTAGCGAAGACTGCCCACTGGGAGGAAAAGCTGCCTATGCCGACGCCGTTGTACTTGACTCTGCTCACTCGAACATCAAAACATCTCATTTCCGATCATTCCATACACCACTTCGAACCCAAGAGGATTTCATCGCTGCTTATGCATCAGCAAGACGTATTGCCGAAGATATCAGCAAGGAACATGGCATTGAGGTTTTCCCTTACTCACTGTTCTACGTCTTCTTTGAGCAATACACCTATATTGTCAAGATGGCCCTTGAGCTGCTCGGATTGGCCATTGTGTCCATTTTCGTTGTTACTGCAGCCATTCTTGGAAGTGTTCGATCTGCTCTGATTGTCATGGTCATGGTCATCATGATCCTTGTCAATGTTGTTGGCATAATGACGTTATGGGGAGTCAGCTTGAACGCCGTCAGTTTGGTCAATCTGGTCATTTGTGTTGGTATCAGCGTTGAATTCTGCTGCCATGTTGCCCGAGCATTTTCAGCAGGCACTGGATCAAGACATGAGCGAGCCACCAAGAGCTTGGTTGATGTCGGAAGTTCCGTAAGTGTCGTATACATGCCCAATGCCTCTACCTTGAATTACGTATTTTAACCATCATTTTTATTCGGCAGGTCTTTTCTGGAATTACCTTGACTAAGTTTGCTGGTATCTTGGTATTGGCATTTACCAAATCCAAGATCTTTGAAGTGTACTATTTCCGCATGTGTGAGTGAATATGATCCTTTTCATCGTTAGAGTGGTACTTGAAACTAAATCCTTTTCACTTCTCTACTGCCAGATCTCGCCATTGTTGTTGCAGGAGCTCTTCATGGTCTCGTGCTTTTACCTGTGGTGCTTAGCATGATTGGTGGTGATGGGTTTGACCTTTCTGCCGGCTTTGACGAGGATGGTTTCGCTTGGGGTACCGGATTTTCATCGTCTGGACGTGGAAGAATCCTTTTGGTCGAAGATGAGGACGATCAACTCATAGATGACGATGGACAAGTACTAGACCAAAGAAGAGGCTAAGTCTTTAATACACTAGTCATATTGTATACCTTGTAAATGATTCAGGTGTTTCAACGACTTTTCCAATCCTTTTTTTCTGCAGTCGTCGTTGTTACTAATTCATAAATGTGCTGGATAGCTTTTGCTGTTCGGGTCAACGAATTTATTTTTTATTGTTGCTTTGCCAAAACGCTAACTTGTCATTCAAACTGGTGATCAATTGTATATTACATATGCGGGGGGGGGGGGCGTTTAAACCGAAAGTCATCCTTGCCGTTAAGTTAACTAATAATCAAATAGCTGTTGTCTACTCATGTAGCGACTTTGATGCGCTGGAATTGGTGTTTATGAGATCTGCATCCTCCAACCCAACTTGCTCTCCTTCCTCGAAAGTCGGATGTGGCGTTTCTTCCATTAAGTCAGGAAGAATGCTATCGTCGGCAAGACCTGTAACAGTATAGTTAAGCGTCGTCTGTGAGATACGAAATACAGCAGCTCCATGTCGGTATACCTACATTCTTGATGTTTTTCACTGCCATTTTCTTCCCAAGACCAGTTTCCTTGGTCTATTTTGTCGATTAGTTGCGCTTGGTCGAGCTCGATACTGTCGAAGGAGGTGGATGTCTTTCTTCTTTTCTCTTCATTAAGGATAGCTGCTTGATTTGCTCTCATAGCCTGTTTTGCAACTTCAGCGTTGGTTGGATTTGGTTTCATGGTAAAGAAAGATAGAAATAGAGAAATTTCATGCGATGGGGAAGACAAAATTTTGTTTCAAGTGTGACTTTCGGGCAAGCAACGGCGAAGACGTGGAACGACCCAAGGTATTGTATAGCCATTATTATTCAAGCTTACGATTTTGCTCCCATTCAGCGCTACCTCTTTCTGACTGCTGGCGCTGACATGTTAGAAGGCAACCGCTTTCCCATCGATATTGTAGTTCACACTGAAGTGTCTTTTGCGCGCGCACTAATTAGCGGTATTTCAATTTCTCGCAAAATGACATGATGAATATGCAAAGAGTAGAGTTCCGAAAAACCCAATACCAAATATCAAATACTTTTCGGATCCCTACAGCCATAGACGTCCATGACATCAATTCGACGTGAATCGTTGTTCCTTCAGTAAAGCGAAAGCCCAGTAACAATATGGCTGGCCTATCAACATGACCGAAGCGGAACCATCAATCAACTTAGCCAGGAAAACCCCCCCAAGTGAAATGATGCTCCCTTGTTGCGAGAAGGATTGCCAGTAGAGACGGAACTGGAGAGCAGGAAGGCATTACAGCGCTTGAATATTACGGAGTCAGAGTTGAACATTCTTGCGGATGTTTCTGTAGATATGGTGCAAGATTCAAGGATTGTATCTTTTCTAATTGTCAGCATCCAAATAAAAATGTCGTGAGATATCGAATTCGTCTGCTAAATGTACATTGTAAGGCGAATAGTATCTTTCAACAGTACTTTATCTTATTAATGCCAATTTTTTTCTAGTTCTGATGTTAAGTCTGAATCCCGACAATTTTAATGACGATGCTGAAGAAGGATGGGGAGAAGAAGATGTTCCTGTAAGCTTACCCGATGCAGATGAAGTATTTTTCGAAAGGTACATGGCGCGTTTAAGTGCAGTAAGTTAGTTTTTTACCTCAACCAAATAGTTACAATGCCAAAAGCATTCTAATATGATCATTTGACTGGAAAATTTGAAAACGACAGTTGATCTCCGAAAACAATGTCTATAAGGCCCATGGAGCGAACCTTTCTATCGCGACAGCGACTTTCATCTTGACTGTGTATTTGGCACCATGCATATGATGTAAGTAGCGTAGGCTATGATCGCTGATATATCATGAGCTAACTTTTATGATATAGGATGTGTGAATATGTGTCAGGCAATTTGGAAGCATCACATCATGAACTCTGGTATATGCTTCGCATTTGGAGTATGATGGATAGATCGTTCGATAATGCGTCCGGACGTTGAATCTCAGGTATGTATAGCGAGTTTACAAATGGATATTGAGATCAGTTTTTTAAATTCGATTGTAATATTAGAGGGGAATCGTTTAGCATCAGCACATCCCTTCGCAAGAACGAAGACCACATCCTTTCCTCCATCACCAGATTGAAGCGAAAGATAATGGGCAGGCGCTAAGTTTGATGGCCCAAACGGGAGTAAAAGAATGCTGGAAAGTAGGTTGAAGGCTCTGAAGATGCTAATAGACATGTCGAACAATCTTGCCACTATGTGTCAATACGAAGTAGCTCGAGTTGTACAATGGGTTAGGCGCAAATCGTTTGCTCTGCTTCCGTCTTACAATCCACAAAGGCACATTATGGTTTTATGTTGTATGACTTAACAAGAGAGGATGAGCCAACTTACTTGACACTGACTTGATCTTTGTAGTTATTGATCACTAAAAGTCATCGATACTGTTGAGTACCGTTCATAGTACTCAGAAGACCAGGAAAACAGATTGCAAAATGCGTCCGAAAGGCAAGGATGGCCAGAACAGTCCTAGAAGAAAAGGAAGGTATTCCCGTTCTGTCATCCTTTTAAAAAGCGAGCATAGGATGTCTTCAAGTTAGGACTATATACTACCATCAAGTATACCAATCTATATTTTAATGCTATTAATTTTAGCCATCAAGCGCAAAAATTTGAAGTATATTTCTCCTTGCATAAAGTATAAAGTATTTATGGATCAGTACACCGAAGCGAGGAGGATGTGGAGCTCACACACACCGCTAAATACTTTTGCCATGTGGAAAAAAGCCTTGGCTTAAGCTGAGTTTCCCAGTATTCAAGAATATTTAACTCAACAGACTCAGAACCGACAGGATATAAGGATTCATCCAGGTATGAGTGGAGACTGCAGATCGACAGGAAAATTCTCTTGCGGATCAACTGGTGGGTTGAACACTTGCCGTGCCTCTTCTACTTCGCTGTGTGCATTATCAATATCCACAAGACTGAACCTGGGCTGTTTGCTTTGTCGAAGTGTGTGACAATATATACTAAATGAACTAAAATGTGTTGACTTTGACTGTTCTGAACTTCGCACTGTTTCCACTGCTTATACGCAAGATCTTGCCGTGCTGCCTCATGATTATTTTAGGATAAACAGCTTGCTCTTACTTGATCCATCAATATATCGGTGTGCGAAAGTCCCGTAACTTTCGAAGCCTTTTGCCTAAAATCAGCCAATTTACTGACCTTGAAAAGAAATGTGGAAACTCACCAAACGCCGATCTTATACGGTATTGGAAGGGGTTCCGACTAAAAAGCGGATTAAAATGGTTTGCGATGTGGGATCCTCGGCGATGTTCTTCAGCCATCCACCACAATTAAATTTTCGCGCAAGACCCATAGACATGATCATAAAATATGTTTTAGGCGCATCAATTATGCTGAACATCTACATGATGCTCTCCGTCACATCCAATGATCAAATATTCCATTCATTATCCCAATCCTTAACCAACTCAAGCAGCCATTCTGTATCCCAATCTTTATCCAACGCAAGCAGTCATTCTTTATCCTTATCCAACGCAAGCAGCCATGTAGTCTCTACCTCATCCGATTACTTATTCCAACGATCCATTGGATATGCCGGCAGCGGGAACCGGATCAGAGAGAAATTAGCAAAAGCGTCCAATGGCGAAGACATCAAAATAGGCGTGTTGGGCGGTTCGATTTCCACCGGACACAAACTGGAACAAAAAGACAAAGAGGTATACCACTCTGTCATCTTCGACTGGTTCACCAACAAGTTCCCTGTCGGCCAGCACAAGCTCGTCAACGGCGCGGCGCCAGCAACAGGCTCGTCCTATTTCACATATTGCCATAGCAAACACATTCCAGACGATCTGGACATCATATTTATAGAATTTTCAATCAACGACGGCAGCATCTATCCGACAGAGCGGGGCGACGGCGACCCAGGCATCACCAAGAACATGGAGCTGCTAGTGAGAAACTTAATGCAAATGCCGAACAAGCCTGCCATCGTTTTCCTGTCATTCTTTAGCTTCAAGGTGGATTACTACTTCAACGGGCAAGAGGCGCATATGGCAATTGCCAATTACTATGACATCCCATACATATCATTCAAAAACGCATATTACGATCATCACAACCGATTTCCCAATGATGTCTACACATTATTTTCAAGCGACGAACACCATCCAAATAAAGAAGGACACCGAATGATGAGCGCGTTCGTCATCCAGTATTTGGAAAGCATACAAGGGCCGAAGGCCATCAACTCGCCTGATGCTGACATCCCGTTGCTCGACATGTGGACGACGCGGAAGCACCAGGCCAGCTTTTTTGAACTAAACCCCTTCTGCGAAACATTCATGGATAAGACCTACAAGCCATCTTCCATGGACGGCTGGTATCTGATGAACTGGAAGAAAGAAAAATATTATATCGCATCGGACACTCCAGGATCGCGGATCACATTTTCCGTCGAAGCAAGCAAAGGATCCGTCTACATGTACATCCTGAAATCGAATCAATACGACTTGGGAAATGTCTGGTGCTGGGCCGATGATGACCGGGACAGTGGCAAAGAGTTGTCTGGGCACTGGGAGATCGGTAGAAGCATCGGCCATATGATGCTGGTGTCGGACAGCCTGTCCAAAGGCAGCCACGACATCCACTGCGAAGTGCTCGACGGCGAAAAGACACATTTCAGAATAATAGCCATATTCAGCGGATGAAGCTTGTATCCATTCGTTATTTAATACTACACTAGTCCTATATGCCATAGAAAAGTTCTGCATCTAATAATGACTGATATAGTGTACGCTTTTAAAGACTTTGCATCGATTTATGAGTGAATATGCGAATATCTTTAATTTGTGGCCCTCGTTCGAGGTTGAGATTAGTTCTGAATCCTGTGCTTTTTTACCGCTCCACAAGATCGATAATATCCTTACGATAAGCTCACACCTTGAATTTAACAAATTAGTTGCAAATCAGCCTACTACGCTGCCAATTTTTCTTTGCGAATTAATATTGAGTCTTCGAAGGTCAGCAGCAAATTTGGGACAAAAATTTTTGCGGATTTGGCAGACGCGACTTCGGCAAAAAAATCTTTGTCACTACGCGCATCTCCATTTCCAGGTGTAGATTCAAAAAGCCAGCGCACATCACATGAATGGGCGACACTCGAAACCAAAAGGCTCGTAGTCAACGTGCATTTAAATCTGAACAACAGAAGTTAAGGCATTCACCTTACGAGAAGGCTGCCTGCGGGCAAGGCGTCGACGTCCAACGTGTAGCGTCCAGACCGGAGAATGGCAACGGCCAGCAGTCCTATGCAATGACCTTTACTAAAGCCACATATCTAAAGTACACGGTAAGTGGATGAATCTGGATATGGATGGTCTATATTATAGCTATTGATGAGCTTATATAATTCTATCCCAACAGGGCTATAAAGGAGAGCGGGTAGTGCAGGAGTTTGACTTTGCTTCACGAATTGTTATGGTGGGCTCTGGTAGCTCTAAGCACGAGCTTCGAAAGCTGGGTCAAATATTGAATCTTGTCAACACGGAGCTATCGTCACCTGCTATTACAGCCGAGCATCTGATGTACTGCAAGGTAATATTCCAACTGTCCAGTTCTCTGTTCAAAGCCATTGATACTAAACAAACGCCATATCAAGTCTTTTTTGTACATTGGAGACAAAAAGCAGGTCCTAGGCTGCTTAGTTGCAGAACCTATTGAATTCGCATTTGAAGTAGCTCCCTCGAGATCCAAACCGAACACCTCGGCTGTATTTTGCAGGTACGACAATTATTTATTACTCATCTCACAATGTCCAAACTTGTTATTGACACTTTCTCATATTAAAGCCCTGAGAAAGTACCGGCTTTATGTGGCATATCTCGCATATGGGTGCATCCTTGTCATCGCGGAAAAGGCATTGCTACCCGGCTGTTAAATTCTGCATGCAAGCATTTTATCTACGGGCATTCACTCGACCCATCATCCATCGCATTTTCTCAACCTACAGGTGATGGCAAAAATCTAGCCATACACTACACGCAGACCTCCAAGTTTTTAATATACCCCGATGACGCAGTGAAGATTTCCCATGTATTGTAAAGCAGTTGTAAAAAAAAAAGCCATCTTTGTATATTCCATGCTCAAATTGTAGCTAATGAAAAGAACACAATACATATCTTGAACATAAAGAGTGAGAAAACGATAACGGATGTTGTGAGTACATTGAGGAAGGTGTGACAAAGTTTGAAATGACAAAACACGAATCGTGCAAGATTAGACAGCTTTTGTTACAAATGACGAGTATTATAAGGACTGGTTGTTTTGCAGGGATTGAGAACCAAAGAAATTGATCATTCTGGTATCTGGGCCACTGCTTCCTTTGCTTCCTCCCACGATGCAAGATTCTGTGAAGCCAAAAGGCCTAAATTAACACGAGCACATGGCTAATTCATAAACATTGACGAAAACACTGACCTTTTCACAATATTTGACGTGAACCTTCGCATAAGCAATCAACATGTCTCTCAAATCTCTGATCTTTTGTCTTTGGAAGCGGTCGAGGTCAGCTTGAGTGTCGGCAGAGACGTCGACCAGTTCCTTGCGCGTAACTTGCAAAGCTTGCTCCAGCTGAAGAGATACCATTTAGCATTTACCTCTAACAAAAGTTGCACACTCTTGTCACTTACCTGAGCAACAGCATCTTTGGTCTTGCCAATCTGATTTCTTCTAGTAGCCTCTGGGTCAACGTCGATAATGCCATGTAGCGTATGACTGACTGCGCTGAAAATCTTGGTGGGTCCGCTCCATCTCTTGGATCGTTGACGTGATGCTCTCAATGCAGCTGCACCGGCTCCAGTAGGATATACCGATGCATAGGGGTTTTCAGCTTCAGGATCGACTTCAGGTTGATCGTTAGTGTTTGCGTTATCTTCATGTTCATTGGAAGTTCCCTGGTTTTGTTCTTGTTGATTGTCATCGTCATAACCTGAGCTATATGGATTTGCCTCTGTGTTCTCAAAGTGATCACCGTTGTTGTTGTTGTAGCTCGATGGTCTTCCAGAATTCATGGCCTCTTCCAGTCGCTTGGCTTCAGCCTCGATGCGAACGAGACTGTCCAAAGATAATTTCTTATTTTCCAGGGAATCAAATATCATTTCCACTTGAGCATGTTTCATATGTCTGTACTTGAGGACTTGCTTGATGGTTTGTGTGAATTGTGCGTATTCTTGAATTGGTTCTGAGAATTCAGCCTCCAAAGAGCTTATCTATTGCGGGGAATCAATATGAAATGCAAAATGATTTTTAAAAAGATGTCATTGATCATACCAATTGTCCAGTCATTGTGTACGAGGAATCAACGGCCTGTCCGACCTTTTCAATGGCGTTAGCTAATTGTCCAGTTTCGTTGAGACTGAATCCATTGTAAACTGCTCCAAGTTCGGCATAGTCGTTGGCAAGTTCTATAAACAAATATCGACTCAGTATGGAAGATACAGGTAATGGTATAGAAGGACCAACGTCAATATGACCACGACATCTTACCTCCTAAGCGTCTAATGACCCGTCGCTGTGTTTTATCGACACTGGAACTCATATGATGGGCAGCTTTATTGGTGAAAGCCTCTGACTCAACGAATCGAGAATCAGGATTTCGCAACGTGTGTGAGGCGCTTGGCATTGGGATCAAACTGGAGCTGGAGGATGAAGAGGGTTGCAGAGAGCTATCGCTTCCTTGCAAATCGCTTGTACTTCTTGGCGCAAGTGATACATGCAATGGGTTCTTGGGAAGAGTCGACAATGGTGGTGAGTGCAGAACTTCAGACTGTTATGAAATTAATTTCAAAACTCAGTATGTATCGACGACGATGACGATATTAGCATGAACAGAAAATTTTACCCAGCTGACTCCACTTTCAAGAAAACGGTGGAACACATGCTCTGAGCCAAGTTTGCCATGATTTAGAATTCTGTTCAAGAAGCTTTGCAACATTCGTTTTCGCTTTTCAATCATAACCACATCATCCTTCACGCTCTTCTGAATGGCAGCGTAGTCGGCTACAGGAAGGGAGGTTAGAACGCATGATTTCTAATGGACAGCACAAGTGGTGTTTAACATACTGATGGAATGCTTCTCCGGTATGGGAGGAACAATGACGCTTGGGTATAATCGAATAAGGGCTTTTCTCAAAGATTCAAATTCACTGTATCTTCTGCGTGTTTCTATATCCTACATGCCAAGCGTATAAAGGTAAGCGGGCCGAGTGTTATGATAAAGAAAGGGGAATGGCCTTGGCAACTTACCCCGACTCGGATATTATATGCAACGTAAGAATTGCTTCCACCGTCGGATTGTTTTTGAGCTCCAGTGATGTAAATGTAATTTCCTTGGCGGTGCAAAGCTCGATCGATGGCGCAGCCGCATTTAATAGGCTCATTCTGCTTTCTCGACTCAAAGTCGGGACCTTAGTATAGCCAAGAGACAACAGTGGTTAGGCGGAATGTGGAGCAGATTGGAGTCAGCAGGACAAGTCAAATAGAAGAGATAATATGTTGAAGTAAACTGCTTTCTTACCTGAGGCAAAGGCATTGAAATCAGCAGAGCCTTCAAAGTCTGCCATGGTGAATTGCGTGGAGTGAGTGGACGGGAAAGAGGGGCGGTGAAAACACAGTCCTCGTTGGCAGGCGAAATCACCCTAGCTGCGCATGGCCAGCCAGCCGAATTTTCACCATCCTGTTGAAATACGGCAGGCAATACTACTTTGACCCTCCTATGCTACTTCTTTATATAATCCGGTCTCTAACAGTTATACCACCACTGCCTCCCATAAATAATATATGCCCAGTGTCAAAACGTGTATTGTATCGTATGGCTTTTATATTGTAATTTTTAGCAATTTGTCTTTTATCTACTATCCTTTTTACAGCGCGTCTAATGAGCATCGCTACGTTGGCTGATGTACTCAACAGCCTGTGCAGCGCTCTTGATGTCGTCAGCTTCCTTGTCAGGAATTTCAACAGAGAATTCTTCCTCAATGGCCATGACGACTTCGACGGCGTCCAAGCTGTCGAGGCCAAGGTCGTTGGTGAAAGTGGCGTTCAAGGAGACCTATGTAAAGGAGCACGAGAGGAGAAAGAAATATTGAAAGGTGAGTAATTAGTAATGCGTCATTACGTGGGAGAGCAATTTGATAGGAAGAAAAACTTGTAATTCAAAGTAAAAGAGGACTGTCACGTTCACAAATTGCCTCCATACTTTGAAAGACAATTCGTTCAGCTGGATGCTTACCTTGGAAGGGTCAATTTTGTCGAAACCCTTGAGGATTTCCAAAATTCGGGATTCAATGTCGGAACGGTCGAGACCGGCACCTGCAGAGTAGAATCTGCCAACAGCGATGGGTGAGAGGCGAGCAGCAGGTTGAGCGACCTGGTAGGTGGCAACTCTAGAGGCGGTCTTGAAGATGGCGCTGAAAGCAGAGGTGCGAAGCATCGTAGTGTAAGATATGAAGGTGAGAAGGTGTTGAGCTTGTCCCGCTTTAAATTTGTTTTGAAATTTTGCAGGCAACGCTGACCCACGTCATCAAAATTTTCGTCCTGACTGCCTGAACTCAGCTTCTCTGCCAGTGAATGAAGTGAAATTTTATTTTCAGTGCTGCACTGAGTAAGCCAATGTAGCTATCTGAATAAAAATATTATCAATAACGGCAATGGTTCAGCAATTGCAATGTCTTTTGCCAGGTCGTATAAACGCTCTATAGAGGCAGGCTGGCAGCTATCCGATTGTCAGCGTTGGGTTTTTTCTCGCAGCTGAGTCCACAAAGCGCAATCCCGCAATATCACTCTAAATACATTCAATAACGTGTATCAAATCCCAAGACCTCTATCTGTAGAAGGCAAAACGTTCGTTCATTGTTCTTGGAAAAAAAATATACATAAAACACACTGCAATGAAAGAAAACAAGATGGCCAATAATCTACAAATTCAAATAATCCTCTTCATCGGTTTCAAAGCAAAGAAACAACCTGGTTATTGGTATCACATCCATGAATCTAACATTAACAAACTAATTAGCCAACACAGTCTACCTATCATCAACCGTTTCCTGATAAGCTGTCGAGCACATACCGTTATGTTACCGTCGAAACCAGTGGAGGCCAGCATCATCATATTGGGGTGGAATGCTAATGAATGAATGGAGCTGCCTCGCTGACCCATCCATCCTGTTGGCCGCATGGTAGATAGATTCGTTCCATTGACATTCCATACCTTAAGGGTATGATCCTCACTACCACTAGCATTATTAAACCACAGGTCAGCCTTCCTTTCTCAGAAGCTAAAGCACAAAAGAGCAACGCATATCATTCAAACTTACGTGGCAATGACAGGAGCATGGTCATGGACAGTTAATGCTGTCATATCGGTGTTCTTATGAGAGGTAATCGTTCGAAGTGAAGTTGGCAAGCGAATGTCCCAAATCTTAATATCCCCATTATAGCTGCAAGAAAATGGTCAGCATCTTGAAAGATATTATATCCTTCGACAAGGATGCAATGACAAATTTCAAGTATTTACCTTCCTGAAACAAGCTCGCGGTTACCATTTCTTTGTAGATGAACATTGGTTACCCAGGCGTTGTGTTCGGCCCATTCATGCACGACACTGTGTAGATGATGTCAGACGATACAAACTCGCTAATGTTAAATGCTTTAAATGGAAATCAACGTACGCTGAATGTGCAGGTAGTCTTCTGTCAAAGACTCTGATAGCGCCATCACCAAAACCAGCGATGAAAATATTGCCTCCGGTTTGATCACTAGTGATGCTTGTAACGCATGCCGTTGAGCGTAATGCAATATCCTACCAAAAAGTGTGAGTATATAACTCTAGCGTAGTCACAGTTTCATCCAATACTAACCGTAAGGACGAGCTCCTGTTGGGCGTCCCAAACCTTGATGACACGAGCGTCACCACCAATGAGTAATTGACCACGGTTTTGGTACCAATCGCATACCAAGCCGCTTTGCTTATTGCTGCTCTTTTCCATACCCTTGAGAGCTCTCCATGCCGTCACTAAACCTGCATCAGGTTTATCATATTCATCATACCCTTTGTATATACGTATAACGCCATCATCTGTGCGGCAAAATCGAAGACACAGGAAGATGAGCCATGTTGGAAAGGCATCATATTACAGAACAGACAGCCAAAAAAAGGATCGACATGACTTACCAGATGCTGTCAGTAACATGGCTATGTCATCTTCATTGATAAATTTCAGGTCCGTGATTCTACTGTTTCTAGGGTTGTGATTATTGATGGTACTAAGTTGTTGTGATGTTTTCCAATTCCAGATCCTGCATTCAAGATGTACATATGGTTCGTTAGCAATTATCCATGCTCAAGAAAAATAGGATGTCTAACTTACGTGATGGTGTTGTGAGTATCGGCTGAAACTAGATGGGGTTCAAATTGATGGAAAAGTAGTTTGATATTATGAGTGTCGGTACCAAAAGCACGGTACGGCTCATCCCAACGACAAACGCCTAATTAAAATGTATTAGGAACCCAATTCATGTGTATAAATATACGACATCGACTTTCACAACGTACCTGCTACATCACACATGGATTGTGCCTCATTTAAGATTTTCTCATTACGAGAGCGTCTCCATTTTCGCTGTGTATAGCTAACACTACCCGGTTCATCCGCCTCAGCAGCCCGCATTTGAGGTTCGGTAAAGTATTCACAGCTCCAGTCGTAAAAGTCGGACTTAAGGGGCAACCCATATTGCTCTTCTTCGGTTTCCGACTTTGCAATTCTCTCGATATGACTGACCGGTGGTGAATGTTGCTGCTGCTCGAGACCAGATGCCACCGAGGCGGCTTTGGCAAGTAGGCCATTTTGACTAACAATGGTCGAACCATTTGATAGCGTGTGCTGGCCAGGCGATGTGGTACCTACTGATGACGTTTCAGAACCGGAACCACCACTCAACGTTCCACTTCCGATATTATACAGTGACCGTAAAGTTTGTGCAAATGAAGCAGACCGCGTAAGTTTGGCAGGACGTCGTAAAGCGGCGGCAGACGATTTGTCCTCATGGATAGTGAAGGACTGTGATCGATCAGGGAGTAAATGTGGATTGTTGGTAATCGAAGCGGTGGTCTTATGAATCAAGGAAGAGGCGTAGTCGCTGACGGTGGAATTATGGTTTAGTAGCTTGGAGTTGACATGGTCAACGACTGTTTGTGCGGCCTGAGCAACGTCAGGATGTGGATCAACCGACAGATTGAGTAGGGCTTTCCAAATAACAGCATACACGGAATCGTGGCTGGTAGAGCTAAACATTCCATCCATGCCTTGTCTTCGGTCTACATTACGGCTTCTACCAATCTTTGCACGTTCATCAAGATGTCCAGCAGCTCTTTGTGCAGTTTCTTCTTCAACAGTTTGAGTTGCAGCAGCTACAAATTTAGCATGTCCAGATTGATGGACGATGTGTGATAGAGCGACAACGAATTCTTTGCGTACTATAGGTGATCCATCCGACATAGCAACTAATGCAGAGATGGCGACGTTGTGCTCGATGTTGACGACTTGCTCAGTCTTGTTGACATCTCCCAAAAAGGTCTCTAGTGCATACATAGCTGAAGCTCGGACCTCAGGCACCTTGTCTGTGAGAAGGCCACAAAGTCTCTCATGAGCGTTCTGGGCAATTGCACTAGCCTTGGCTTCACTGTTATTCATCCATAGCTGGCTAAGACAGAGACACACCCATTGTCGAAGTAATGGATCGGGATCCGTAACATGTTCAAGGCAAGCGTTGATAACATTGGCCCGTAAGCAGTGTTGCTGACCAACCTTGTAATTATGACAGAAAACAGAGAGGATAAAAGCGCTCATAGCACGGTGTTCAGAGACGTGTGGTATTGTGAGCATAGCATTATTGGGAGCCAAAATGTTAATGAAGTAAGCGTATCCTTCGACATGATCTTTCAGAAGGTCGCCTTGACATGTTTTATCAACGGCAAGGATGCGAGCCCATATAAAGACGAGAACAGGTTTGAGCTCAGCCGCAGGACTCTGTAAGAGCTTGAGTACATAGGGAAAGATTCCAACGGATAATGCTGCATTGACAGCCCAAGCTCCAAGATCCAAGAAACGACTAAGCAAGATAAGGGCACGTAGACGATGCACTTGACTTAGTAGAACTTGTAGTACGATAGGCAATTGCTCTGGAACTTGCTTAGTCACCGCACCTTCCGTCAGCCACACCTCGAAAGCGGTCAATTGTTCTGCAAAGAAATTGCTTCCCTGATATTGATATTGCTTTCTTCCCTTTTCCGCTGCCAACAATGCTGGTAATTGCAAAAGACACATATCTACAGCAAGATCCCAAGCTTGCCACATTGGATGGTCGTGGGTTTGTGGTAATTTGGGGACTGACATGGGTGTACATCGATGAGATCGCATAATACGTTCTGCTAATAGGAAATTGCGGAACATGGAAGCTACCATAAGATCTTGGCGGAAGAGCCTCTTAAACAATTCGGGTTGGTCTTGAAGAACACACCAAGCAATGGTATCGGTGACCGCTGTGAAGATCCAAGTTAATTCACCAAGTGGTGTTCGACGTTCTTGTGCGCGTCCAGGCAGTTTTAAAATCATATCCAAGGTAATATCGGAGGCTAACAATGGATTCTGTATAATGACCCATCTCAATGACATTTCTATAGGCGTGGTCAAACATGCGGTAAAGAGATCGGCGGGAAGATGGGGGTTCATTGGAAGCGTTTCGTTAGGACCACAGGCAGCCAGTTGAATGCAATCTCTCATATGGGATGTAGCAGTTGGTAAAGGTTGATTCGAACTAGCCAAGCGTATCGCCTCATTATCCCGTTGCTCTGCGAAGCGATTGAACGAGTAGATGATGTTTCCAGCTGAAGAGCAATCCCAGACGTAAATTACAGGTGCTCCTAACCATGATTGTAAGTCGAATAGAGATACGGGTATATACTGGGTATAGGTTTTGTTAAACACCCAAATTTCTCCGCTCGCGGTAGGCTTTGGCACACCGTGGCCGTTGTAATGGAAAAGAATACGATCCTGTTTCGCATTTCGACGCATCTGACAGCAGAGTTTTTTGGTTTCTTCCACAGATGGATCGAGTGATTGCTTGAATCGAGTTCGCATATTGATGATTTCATATTGAGATTGTAGATTTTTACCGATATTTTCTAATGCTTTCGGTGGCGGTTGCGAGAAGGGATCGATCCAACATTCCATCTTAGCGCTTGGGTTGGTCTTTACAACATCCGGCGGGTCGGTTCCGATATTAAGGCATACAATCAACAAGCCTAAGCAGATGAGAAGACATGGTCAGTTATTTTGACTGTGAACCGACCAGCTGCTTAGATAATGATAGTGATAAGCTCTTACCCCAAACAGTCTTGATTCTCTCTCTGAGCCTCTATTGTGCCAAAATCTCCTAGTTAGTGTCTGTGTCAAATGAATCAAACCGTATCCTGTAAGAACTCATAACTTTACCCAGTCTTGCAGAGGGCCAGTTGCTACCGTAGCGGTAGGTTGCCCATTGCTGTCGTGTCGCTTCTCGGTATAATACATAAAGCGGATAAGCTCTTCTTCGTAAACTTGGTCATCAAAACCATGGCGTACATTTGAAATAGGATCATTCAACGACATTGAACTGAATGTGTCTACAGCTTGGTCTGTAGCTGACGGATTTATTGGGGGTTCATTTTCCTCGTCGGGTTGCTTTCCCTCTCCACTGACTAAAGTGCTGCTTGTACTCCTTGCGTCGTCGTTGTTGGGGTCCGGCAGGGTATTTGTACCGTCTGCAGTTGTCGAAGGCATTCTATATATCGACTTTCAAAATGTAACACCGGCAAACGAGTCAATCACTCAGGGAAGAAATGCTGTAGTCCTGTTAAGCTTTGCTGGAACCACAGTCCTTCAGGCAGAATCCATTTTTTCTGCTGAGCGCAAATTTTTACAATGCAAATTGTACAAACGCCGCAATTGTAAGCGCGATCTTACTGAACTCGCAACCGTCTCAACCCTTTGAACCTACAAAATGAGTGACGACGATGACTTTATGATGGAAGACGACGAAGAGGTACTCAACATAAACATAGATACTTTATGCGACAGGAGGATTCTCTTAGAATGCTTATAAAATGTAACTTTAATGAACACAATGTAGGAATATGACTTCGACTACGAGGACGACGAGCAGGAAGAGCCCGACGTCGACTTAGAGAACAAATACTATAGCGCGAAAGGTAAATTGTTGAATTTACACAGCAAAGGTGTCCTCGGTTTTGCTTACCCAGAGTACTCGACCGTTCGTCAACCTGCATAGCTCGCAAGGAAGATGATTCAGAGGCCGCCATACAAGAGTTTCAAGATGTTGTTAACACCGAGGAGGAGAAGGGCGATTGGTGGGTAACCATATCCAAAGAGCAATGTGGAAAAATGTGGTTAATCGTAGTTTTCTGTAGGGGGTTCAAAGCTTTAAAGCAGATGGTGAAGCTCTCATTTCAGCTAGGCAGATTTGATGATGTAAGCTTATGACTATCGATACAGGGAGATAGAACAATCGTTACTAACTCCATGGCAATGCACTTTTTAATATTACTATTAGACTTTGCGATATTATGAGGAGCTGTTGACATATACCAAATCGGCTGTCACGCGCAACTACAGTGAGAAGAGTATCAACAATATCCTCGATTACGTGTCGTCGTCAGATGACATGTCCTTCATGGAAAAGTTTTATCAAACCACTCTCACTTCACTTGCTGATTCCAAAAACGATGTAAGCTTCCATAGTTACATGTGATAACTTTTGCTGATTGTCTGAACTCGTCGTGCTTCCTCTTTTACAACAGCGACTTTGGGTGAAGACCAACTTGAAGTTAGCCAAGTTATGGCTGGACCGACATGAATATTCGAGATTAAACAAGGTAACTCAGCTGCGCCATTTCCCATTATGAGAGGTAATAAGGGCTGACTATCTTCTCTTTTTTCTCCAGATTCTTCGACAACTTCATGCATCGTGCCAAAAAGATGACGGAACGGATGATCAGCGGAAAGGCACACATCTCCTGGAGATTTTCGCTCTAGAAATCCAAATGTACACTGAGACTAAGAACAAGAAAAAGTTGAAGGTTAGAATAACGCCGCCTTGGATATTTGTGGGCTGGCGCTGTTGATATTGATTACCTTTCCCGAGCAGGAAGTTTATCAGCAATGCTTGCGTGTTAAATCTGCTATTCCACATCCAAGAATTATGGGCGTAATACGAGAATGCGGTGGGAAGATGCACATGAGTGAAAGTAAGATGATTTGTAAGTGCATGCTGTTATATTGTCAAGCTCCTTACGCCTTGCTTTGACTGTTAGAATCGTGGGACCAAGCGCAGACGGATTTTTTCGAATCATTCAAAAACTATGATGAAGCCGGCAGTGCCCAAAGAATTCAGGTCTTGAAGTATGTTGATCCTGTCTTTGCATGTCTATCATGAACGGTGTTATAACGTCGGCTCTCATTGCTTGTTCTACAGATACTTGGTACTCGCCAATATGCTTACAGAATCGCAAATCAACCCGTTTGATTCTCAAGAAACAAAACCGTAAGTCAAACGCCATTGAAGCCACCAACCAAATCTATCTCGAAATTCAACAAGCAAAATTCATTGTATTCTCCTTTACTCCGTAGATACAAAAATGACCCTCAAATTGTCGCCATGACTAACCTTGTCAGCGCGTATCAGAAAAAGGAGATTAGGGAGTTTGAAAAGATTTTGAAAGGTACGAGAAGGAGTGCATCTGGTTGAACGTTGGAGAAGACGCTGACAATGTGTGCTCAACAGAGAATCATAACGCCATCATGGGTGATTCTTTCATAAGAACCTACATTGATGATGTTTTGAAGAACATTCGAACGCAAGTTCTCATTCGATTGATCAAGCCGTATACTCGCATTGAGATCCCATTTATATCTACGGTAAGTCAAGTGAACGCGATTGAACGCACGTCAACGAGCAGGCTCTCATCCAACTATAGCAATTGAACATTCCCGTGGAGGATGTCCAGGAGCTACTTGTTACCCTCATTTTGGATAAAAAGATATCCGGCCGCATTGATCAAGTCCAACAGCGATTGGAGATTCAACAAAAGTAAGCAACCTGTGTCAAACAACTTGATTTATGAAGATCAAACACTAACTATGGGATTCTTTTCATTAGATCAAGCGATACTAATCGATATGCAGCCATGAACGAATGGTCTAACAATGTGGTGAATGTGTACAAAGCAGTGCTCAACAAGGTCAACTAGCAATATACCGTATGGACGAAGGGTTCTTGTGGACTAGATGGATCGGAAACATTATTCGTTTTCTTCCTGATTCTTCCATAGAGAAAACATTGAATGTCTACAGTAATTAACTTCTGTAAATGATGTATGCCAGCTAATCCGCAAGTGACGCCTTCCGTGTAATGTATATATAAAAACAAAATAATCCAAAGTTCGGCACTAAAACCCAAAGTTATTAGATTGATTGTATCCAAGTGTATCCAATGCCTTCAACAAGTTCTCTCTAGCAGTCTTGACATCGTCGTAAGTCAATGCGCTGATAGCAAATTTAGCAAGTTTTTGAGCCTTCGCCATTTCAGCAGGTCCAAGGTTCTGCTGTGGTACGACCGTCGTTGGAATCTCCTGTCGACTTGGCGTAGGTGCAGCTACTGGTGATACTACAGGCTGGTAAGGAGCAGGAGCCGGCATGGAGATATGGAAGGTTGGAACACTAACGTCTGCAGTGTTGTTGGCATTCACTGGCGGAGAGAACGATTGGTCACCTTGAGGGAATGTTGGCGTGACTGAGGGTGGTGTATTATCAGGAACGGAAAATCCTGTCGTCGAAGGTAAATTGTCCTGTTGTGGAGAAGTAGGTGGTATGGCGGCTGTGAAATTGGATGGAGGACTAGGAAAGTGAGTTATAAATGGTTGAGATGGGTCGCTTGCTCCTGCAGAAGTAGAAGGAGGAGTAGTGTTGGAGCCAGGTACTATGTCGGTAGCTCCGGTGGGAACATCTGAACCTTCCATTGGAGTATCTTCTCCACCAGGTGGTCCAGGGACAGGTGCTCTACCCTCCTTTATCGCCTTGATAATATCAGTAGCTTTCCACTTTGCGTACTTTATCTTTCCTGCCACCTAATTTGCAGTTAGTATTCGAAACGTCTGCATAAAGACATAATAATTGTATATTTCACATACATCAGGATCAATATCTCCAAATGTCTTGAGCAGTTCTAAAAACACCGAAGCAGCAAGGAAGGTTTTGGCTGTTTTCCTGTGTATCACTGTCAGTATGGTGGACAAAACGAGTAGTAGACATTTGATGTTATCCAACTTACTTGGACGCTCTGCCTGCTCGATCTTCATTATCTGCGTTTTCAAACACCTTTAGGCCAAAGTTCTCAATATGCGCATATCCAACCAAGTCGTTTGTGATGGCCTCGTTCGCTCCAATCTGTTGTTTAGCCTGTAAATAGCAACGGTTATCATCATGGCAGGCACGGTGGTCATGATCTGCTACTACGTACGGTCTCCAGTTCATCCAGTAAAGATATCACGAACTTTTCTGTATGTTTGTTCTTGGGTCCCTTTGATAAAGCTAGTTTTGCAGCATAGTACTTTGCTATTATAAGGAGTAAATATTGGAATCAGATCTGATCTAAAGTAGGTTTATAGGTAGGCACGCTCGACACTTACCATAATATGAAACCACAGGCTCACGAGACTGGAGTTCTTGTGAACGCTGTAGGTATGGCTGAAGGTATTTGAGTTCTTCAGGTACAGATTCCATGGCAATTAGGAGATGTGGAGAATGCTTGGCTAAAGGACGAGCTCTTGGTGTTTCCAACGTCAGTGAAGGTCAGAAAATTTAAATGGCCGCAATTCGGTTTCATCATCACCTTCCCCATTTTGCTTTCAGTATTGTTTATTCAATTGGGGGTATACTACTCATACTGTCTCGCCTAACGCCGTTAAATATTTCTATATTACGTATTTTCTAAAACAAAAGATTTACGATGGTACATGGATAAGAAGAGATATAATGCATCAGTGTAATGCAGGGCGACTTGAAGTCGTGCCACTCTTAGAGAGAGGCAGTGGCCTTTGGCATGCCGGCGGTGTAGGTTTCAGTCGAGAAGTCAGCGAAGACATCGAACATACTTTCCTGCACAGCATACGATTTCATAACTGCCTCTTCATAGTGTTCATCAACCTGGGGAAGACTTTCGGCAGCAACATCAACTTTGGGAGCAACATCAGCTTGAGGAGTAGCGTCAGCTTGGCGAGTAGCATCCATGTCTACTGCAAAGAAAGTGCCCTTGATCACACCTTCGTACTCAACTTGCGGTTCACTATCTTTCATTTGCTCTTGTACTGTCACATTAGGGTCTTCAGCTGTTGGATTGACCTTGGTAGCGAGCTTCTTGGCCACTTCCTCAGTAGGGTAGTTGCAAAGAATGAGATCTCCATGGGTGTTACAGACAGTGCCTTCCGCGCACATGCGACTTGTGAGCAAGCCGTTGACGCATTCGTGATATTCAGGTGTTTCACCTCTGTTAGCACACTTCATATGGCCAGTCATACAGGGCATTCCTAATTGCGATGGTTTTGTCTCTTCAGTAATAGTAGACTCGTCAATTTCAACTGGACCTGTCTCAACAGATGCAGCCGAAGACATGGTAAACGTTTCTACTGATGCAGTTGTAGACATAGCCATTTTTTTGACTGATTCATCAGAAGCAGATGCCTCGGGTACTTCTTCTTTAGAGTGGGCACCGGGCCCTTTCTTAGCGGCCAAATCCTTCAATGTAGGACAAGTTTCAGGTTTCTTTCCGTTGATCATTTGCACAGCTTCCATAAGCTCGCCATTGTCTTGGTGAATATCCCTTTTTTGGAGGTTCATTAATAAAAAAATGTATAACACTGTTGCCTTTCATATGAGCCAAACTTACCAGGCCATCACACCGCCAATGTCAAGGCACAAGGCGAGTTCGACTTTGTGCATCAAAGAATCCTTGTCTTCGTATGAGATGTAAGTCTTTGTCATTTCGTTGAACAACCATGGAGTACTGGAGATGGGATCCCAGTGTTTGGTATAGCCTGCACCTGGCTTTCCGTCCTTGTCGAGGATGCCTTGTGATCTCAAGTTGGTGTACTTCCAAATACCAGAGAAGCCACCTTCCTCGGCGTTGCAGCTAGGGTCCTGCCAGTAAGCATCATCAGAGTCTCCCTTGGGAGCTCCTTTGACGCTGCTGACATATTGATTATCCTTCATGTCTTCAGCAGTTTTTATTGATCTTCCGTAGTAGGCAAGGCCAGCATTGATCTTTGCAGCTGGAACACCAGCATCAATCCAGTTCTTGATACCTTGAAAATGAGTACGTTAGAGGGATATTCAGTGTAACAACTCAGATCTGGAAAGAAATTCCTCTATACTTACTTGAAGCAAAAGATACTTGTTCTCCCTTACCCTCTTCATGATACAATGGAGCATTAGGTCCAGTGGTTGTGCCCCAGGCACCGTTGATGTCTAAGTTAAGGAAGGAGATGAATGATTAAGTGATTGTCCGATTTCTTTACTGCGATATCCCTGATGAGATGCATTCATACCATATGACATAATATTAATATGGTCGAAGAATGGAACAAAGTCCTTGACGCTCTCCATGTATCCCTTCTCAGTTTGGAATGGATAGACGTGTACAGCCATGGTAATTTCTTTGTGTTGCTTTGGGAATTTTTTATCCAAAGCAGCACGAAGCTCCTTCAACAAGATCAAGAAGTTGGAAGCATCATTCTTTGCATCAAATTCGTTACAGCCAGCAGCTTGGCGACCAGGGTACTCCCAATCTATTGTTCTCTCATTAGCGCAGGATTCTACAATAAGTATTGATATTACGGCAATACTTACCAATATCAACACCGTCAGTATTGTACTTTGAAATGAAGTTCAAATTCCAATCAATGAACTTCTTTCTGTTTTCTGCCTTTGCCACCATTTTAGAGAACTTGATGGAACCAGTCCATCCTCCGACAGACAACAAGACCTTGCTACCAACGGTGTGGGTATTGTTGACAAGCTTTGGTAGGGAGGACTCGACGGCCCAATCGTCAGTGAATGCAGGAACCATATCATCTTTGTTGAGAATGGCGAACGCTATACAAACGATATTTTAAGTCCTTGGCCATTGCTTTTTGTTATGATGATTTTCCGTCTCATTTGATAAACGTACCATAGTTGATGTGGGTGTATTTGTTCACTGGGATCTTTTCAACGGGATAGTTCGCATACAACCAGTTGGGGAAGTAGCTATGGTCATCAATGGGTTGAATAAATTGTCTTTAGTGACTTCAATTGCGTTGATAGAGAACCTTTCATGTTGACCTACCCGACAACCATCTTTGCAGATACCTGCGATAAAAGCCCGCAGAGGGCAATGGCACTAGTGAGTTTCATGTGTGGGATATAGAGAAGCAGAATAAGCAGAAATAGTGGATGAAGTCGACTTTGGTTTATATAACCATTTGCAAGGTTACGAACAGAATGTGGTTTGTTTTTCTAAACATAGGTTATAATTGAAACCAGAAGAGATCACACACAACCCTATGTGTACAGTCTTAAGGAATTGGTTGCTTTCAAGATCAAACATTTTGTCAACTTGTACGACTGAAACAAATTCTGATTTTATTAAAGAATGAGCTGAGAATCATATACCTCCATAAGAAACTGTGATTTTTGTCGGGTATCGCATTCCAAAAGACGCTTGATGACGACTAATTTTTTTGGCGAGACTGCGTGCGACTTTCAGCGCCATCAGTCAGCTTTATAATTTACTACAGGAATACAAGCATATCTATAAGAAACATAAGGTGCGCTGCCCTCTTTTTCTAGACGATCTACATAGACGATGGAAAACAGGTGCAATAAGCCAATTGAAGCAAAAATGTGCCAGAAAGCATGGAGCTGAGGATTGACGGGCAGCGAGGATAGCCAGTTGCAAAAATGAAGATCCACCATCCAACAGACTACGGCCAGGGCATATATGGATATACCTCTTTTGAACAAAGTCTCCAAACCTGGAATCTTGGTCTTCTTTGCTCGATAGATAGTCCAAATCATGATAATGGAGATGACTTCTAAAGACCCAAATGTACCATGAAATACATAGAATTGGTACTGACTTGCCGGAGCAACTACCATGATGGTAGCAAATATGGCATAGAGTGTAAATCCAACTGCTACCTTTGGCATTGGGCCAAATCGTGTTTCCAACATGATGAAAAATAAAGCGATTGCAGCCCAGACCATGGGCACTTCATCCTGGTGAGTCAAAATATTTAGTGGTTAATAGAATTCGATCACTTCCCGCAAACTAGGCATCATGTTTTACCATAGCTTGAGTGTATCTATTCAGTGTTGCGTGGAACAAGAAGCTGCCAATCTGTACAAGGAAAAGGTTAGTTTCGTCAGTCTACTATTCGATCCGCCCTTAAAAAAATAAAATTCACAGAAATCTCGAAATCGTTACTTTACCCCAACAGCCGTAATAAGATGAAATACAAATCGAAACTGCTTTGACGCTATCTTGTAGAATCTGATCTCTCCAAGAAGTATCATGGCGATGGAGGAAATGGAGTTCCAGAATTCCTAATAACGATAGCAACATTAATTATTGGTTGCGCATGGTCTGTCCTCACTCTGTGTACCTACAGCAATATAGGGCGAGAAAGCATAGTTTGCTTCACACCAGTCAATGGATGATTCCATAATGATGTAGATCAAAGAAGCCCTCGAGGCAAACCCCGCTCTCAAAGTAGTTTAAAGATCTCAGTTGAATGAACAAGTAACACACAATAGAGATTTTTTATTTTTTAAATTTATTGAATGAAAACCAAGTATGCTGTCACCGCATCGCCCATGATGAATGCAAGACCTTATGGTTTAGATAAGAGTCTCGTAAGCAACAGGGGTGATGGTCTCGGGGAAGTTAGCCTTGGTGGAGACATGGCGAGCCTCACGGGGTTGAACGGGAAGTCTCTTCAAGACAACCTGGACTGTAAAGCGAGATAAATGTGTGAGACAATGGAATCTTTACCATGATAATGTGTAGGCTGTCAACTTACCACCAGCCTCAGTGGCTTCCTTGCGCTTGCGAGCGTTCTCCTTGACGCGGTCCAAGAATTCTTGACGGCACTTGGAGTGCTTGACGTGCTCAACACGGATGTTGACACGCTTCTCCATATAACGGTTGCCAACACGCTTGTAGACGATGACACCGACGGCAGACTTGGTAACGTTGTAGACGATACCAGTGCGACTGAAAGAAGGCGAGAATGAGAACATGCTACGAAAACAATTGATCTCCATGATATGAGGATACCTACCCATGGTAGAACTTGTGGGGCATACCCTTTTGGACAGCGGCGTTAGCCTTGATGTCAACAATGTCACCAACCTTGTAGGTCTTAAGGTAGGTGGACAAAGGGATAGAACCATGCTCACGGAACTTGCGTGAGAACATGTGGCGGGTGCGAGCACGGACTAAGTAAAAGAATTGTAGGTGAATCAAGGGGATCAAAAAAGTAGTTGAATAGCAGCGACTGGTTCTCGATACTTACTACCGTATGAGTGAGGCATTCTAGATATCGATAGAAGCAGAGGTGAAGGAGAAGAGTGAGAGTTAGTATAGGTTGCATAACATATATATATATCAGCTTCGTTAAGCAGGATTAAAGGAATTCTCCATCTTTGCCATTGAAAAAGCAATTGTCTGGTCTGCCTTCGTCCATGCTGATTATCCTGAGATTATCCCTGAAATGATTTTTTTTCAAGGGAATGACGTTCGGATAGTGCTGGCGGAGGAGACCTGGCTTTGCTATTTCTATGAATCCTCTGGGTGAATGAATATAGGAATGGTGTAGTACCTGGGCTATACGACAACGAAAAGAGAGAGAGCAATAGTAAAAAAAATTCTGTTGCAAAGTGAACACTGTGGACAGTGGCTTAGCTCGAGACAAATGGCTTCAGCCAATGAGAATTTTTTGTTTTGGTTTCCGCTCCCAATTGAAAAATTTTGTTGCGGCTCACAACAACAAAGTTCCTTCTCTTTACCTTTTAACATGGCCGGTGCTCCCAGGAAATACTCCAAGACCTCCAAGGTCCCAAAGCGTCCCTTCGAATCTGAGCGTATTGATGCCGAATTGAAGCTCATTGGCGAGTTCGGTCTCAAGAACAAGCGTGAAGTCTGGCGTGTTGGTTACACTCTCTCCAAGATCCGTCGTGCTGCTCGTGAGCTTTTGAAGCTTGATGAGAAGGATCCCCGTCGTCTCTTCGAGGGTAACGCTCTTATCCGTCGTCTTGTTCGTATTGGTGTGCTCGATGAGTCCCGTATGAAGCTCGATTACGTCTTGGGTCTCAAGATTGAAGATTTCTTGGAGCGTCGTCTCCAGACCCAGGTCTTCAAGCTCGGTCTTGCCAAGTCTATCCACCACGCTCGTGTTCTCATCCGCCAACGTCACATCCGTGTCGGCAAGCAGATTGTCAACATCCCCTCCTTCATCGTTCGTTTGGTAAGTATTTTTTCATCAGTCTCCGTACCTGAAGACTGTAGAAAAAAAATTTTTTTTTAAATGTCAAAGACTAACCTTACACATCTCTTATAGGACTCCCAAAAGCACATCGATTTCGCTTTGACCTCCCCCTATGGTGGTGGCCGCGCTGGTCGTGTCAAGAGAAAGCGCGCCAAGTCCTCTGCTGAGGGTGGTGACGATGCCGAAGATGACGAAGAGTAAACTCTGACTCCCCCCTTCACATCATAGCCCTGGCCTTCCACTTGCATACTCTCATCCACATGTATGAACCTTTGCATTGAATAAAATCCAAAGATGTCCAAATCTGAAAAGAAATGGTTTCCTTTGAGCATTGCAAAGCACCTGTGTAAAATATTTAACACAGTATCTACATCATGGCTCATGTGGTAAGTCTGAACCTTCCACCGGTGCTCCTTTTGGAGATTTCACGCTCTCTTCCAATTTGTTTTGGTTTTGATCCAGTTGGCGTCCTGACCATCGAGTATCGTGGTGTCGACTCGAGCAGAGTAGTCTCTTCGGCGCTCGTCACTGTATTCATCAATTGGAGAGCGTCCGGCTCGGCATGAAAAAGCTGGTGGTTGGTAGTTCAGGACTTTTTGAGCGCATGTGTGCTTTGCAATTGCCCAATTGTGTTTGCCTCTTGATTAAGTTATGTATTCGTTTGAACTGCTTAATACGCATCTGAGTGAGTGAGTGAGTGAGCGTCTTGAAAAGTATATCAGTCCTTGAAAATACTGTTACAGTATAACATGTCGTAACGATTTGAGGTTTGTAGTTTGCCAGTTTTTTGTTGTTTAGTGTAGTTTTCAACTGTAGTTTTACCATACAATAAAACACTAGGAACATTGTTTAAAATCATAACGTGTGCGCTTTATAATGAAAAGATCAGGAAAAACAATAACAATGGTGGTATGGCCGCCAAATAGAATGGCTTTTTTTTGCTTCGTACTGTATGAAGGATAACTTGGGGTGATCTTCATAAATGAAGAACTTTTTTTTTTTCTTTTGTCTATGATAAAAGGCATCATCAGATCACTTCCTCTCCATCGGCTTCGTTCGCCCCTGCCATATCGTCTAATGCATCTTGTGCGATAGCCTCAACATCGATCGCTTCAGAAGATGTAGAAGCCTCGGAGGGGACAGCTTCCTGGCCTCTATCTTGCTCAGCTTCGTCCGCTGCATCTGTGGCGATATTGACATCATCGGCTACTTCGGCAGCAATCTCATCTTTAGGATCCATAAGCTGCTGGTTCTTATTCCAAAAGCTCTTGACAGCGCCTTGAAGCTTATCGCCAAACGCAATAGGTTGGTTATACATGGAATAATCAGTGTAGAACCTGCAAAAGATAGAGTTAGAAAAATCGGCCCTGTGCTCTGTTATAAATGGTAGCTCACTACTCACTGGTTGCAGTCAAAGTCCCAGGTCTTTAGCCACTTTGCATTTTCACACTTGGACTGTGTCCAAGGCTCACCGTAAGTGATAGGGATAAATTGACGGTATGCAAAGATAATGACCATGATAGCAGCCGAGGCTACCATGATGCGTCGTCGGTTCGGCATACGAATCGTGGCAAGGTCGAAAGTAACAGCAAGGGCAAGGATAGCAAAATACAAGGCGGGCATGTAATGATGCAAAAAGAGTTGACGGCCCATCAAAAAGAATGGGGTATAATGCAGCAACCATCCTATAAAGAAGAATCCAGCCGACTCATCGTAAAACTTGCGTAGGCCTCCCATCTCGATGTTAATACCTCGCTTTTCGAGGAACAGACATAGAACCTTGGACACAAGATACAATGCGATGGCTGCACTAGAGGACCAGTACACCAACGGATTACCAAGAAGGTAAATGTGGCGATGAAGCTCGCCACCACCCCAGAAGTTGATACCACGACGCAGCCATGGCCAATGCTTAAAGATGACAAACAGGGTTAGATCCCACCAAACAATCGATGATCAGATATATTGGCGTTGTAGCTTACCTGGGGTCTGGAATCATAAGGATGAGAGTCTGTGAGCCCCTTGTTGGTGTTCCACATGACTTGGTTAAGTTCGGCGAACTTGCTAAAGAATCCAGGTTTTCGGTAGTTGACTAATTCAGTATCCTCAGGCACTACGGTTGGAGTCATCGACGTATAAGCACACTTGTAAGCTCAAACCACACCACGAAATTTCCTACTTACAGTTTTCATTTTCACTTGACTCAATGTACCACATTGTTTTTGGCTTCTTTCCGTCCTTGATGCAGGTGACTTCTTGTTGACCATAGCCCCACTAGTGAATTGAGGTGTATTAGATTAGGAAAGATATTCACAACCGGTAAACCAAAGAGTGTTTTTAACTTACTTCAGGCAGCTTGACGCCATGTGAAAACAAGGCACAATTGGTATTGACATGCACAAGTTGGAATTTGGAGTTCAAGGTACGAAGTCGATGTTGTGCCTCAGGATCCCGCTTGTCGTGGTCCAAAATCTGGACCCGCCAAAAATCATTGGCATCTCCTTGGAAGTCAAGTTCGCTGGTACCATAGCAACTACAAGGATGATGCATGTTAACCCAGCTTTTTCATCTCAGAAATTTTCCATGGTTAGCAACCAGCCTACCTCACTTCGTTGTGGTAATCCACATCTGTCATAGGGGGTCGAACATCATGCGAGTGAAGTCTCTTATTGGTTGAAGTGTGTTCGATACGAACAATGTCACCGTTCTGAACCCATTCGATTTCCGTAGGATTTTGACCGTACTGCTTGGTGATTGTCCACCAGTTATTGTCATCCTTGTGAGGGTATAGAGTCAATTGTTGTTCTAAATTGAGTAATATGCTCCATTAGTAACATGCCCTTTCATAAATTGGCGTCCTTCGCTATAATTGCACGTACGTTTGCTTCCAGTAGGGTAGTTGTGGGGATGACTATGGAGGTAACCTCCATGGGTCTCGATGTGACGAATGTAAACTTTGGATCCGTAAGCAATATCGACAGGGGAGTCCACCATAGCGTGGCCGCTCAATGTTTGCTGGAATTCAGGGCTCATGAATCCATCGCCTTCACCAGTATTGGGTAGCGAAATGAAGTGAATTTCGAACATCAGCATGTAAATAACGAGGGGAAGAACAATGAGACACACAGCCCGAGCCATGAAGTGACGTATGAACTCATGAATGGGGATCCGTACGTTGGCCCAGATGTCCAAAAGACCTTTGATGGTGCTACATCCAATGGTAGCGATGGTAAACAGACCGACCCACTTGCAACTCACTGTCAATCCTAACCCGACGCCTGTCATAGCCAGCCATGTCCACCACCAGAACTGAAAAGGACTATGTATACAGGTCAATATTGCGGAAACATTTCTCCATGCAGCCAAATAGCAGATGCTTTACCGGTTCTTTTGGTTGTGGAAGTTGACCCACATAAGTATGGTGGCGGAGGTGAAGAATAGCAACGGCGGGTCGAGCAAAATAAGACGATTGTTGGCGATCAGACCATTTTCTATAGAGGATGCAATGTTAATGAAGAGTGCTTTACCCTAGTCAGCCATACAAATTTACTGTCAACTCACCATAACACACGAAGAAAGCGGCCAATAATGCAGCAGCGATAGAGTGACCTGACCCTCTAATGGTCATGTACGCCACTGGCACAACCAATAAGCCAGAAAGACCACAGAACAGTCTGATTGGAACATACGGGACTCCCGGCTCAAGATAATCTCTGTCATTTACCAAAAATAAATATGTATAGGTGTGGTGACGCATATCCAATAGCACTGTACTCACTTTCCGATATCCTTGAAATCAAAACCACCATCAAAACCGGCCAATTTGGCGGCTAATGCAATTAGCATTTTTGCTAGCTGTTGTTATAATAAAGGGGTATCCGATTTTGGTTGAAGCAGGCAGGGGGTCAGTCATCAAGAAAAGAAGTTCAACATTCCTTGAAATTAATTGACATACCGGTGGATGCACATCCATGAAGAACCTCGTTCTGATGTACTTGCTTGCGAAACCTCCAAAGTGGACTTCATCGAACCTGCCAAGCCAAGAGAATGAACGCGATTTGAAATTGAATTATTGGGAGCAGCAAAAAAAAAAAAAAAGGCAACAATAATTAGTAAATTTAGCTCGTGCACATTTTTGACAAAATGTTCGGTAGAACCACCGAATGCTTGCTTACACCACTGAAGACGGTTGCCAGATCTTCCACAATCGAATGTAACATGCCCATACAGTCAGGGCGAGAGCAATTTTGAGGTCTCGTTTTCGACTCTGTTCCTCCAATGCGGTTCTTTTTCGGGCCGCCTTCACATAGCTGTTGTCGTAATCTACTCCCAAATCCAAATCTTCGTTGTAATGTTTGTATTGGCCATTATGCCTGTTCACATCTCTTCTTCGCTGTCGAAATGAGTCGTATTTTTCGTTGGCTGAAGAATAGCTTTGAGAATAGTAGGGACCGTCTGCATCCGACGCCGAATCGGACGCTATGGTGATGTTGTGGTCCCCCTGGTAGTTTCTTACCCGGGAGTCCATTGGATGGGAAGGAGGAGAAAGTGTCGTTGGCTAAAAAAGGGCGAGCGCTTTGCGTCTGTGAGCCCTCATCGGATTGTGAAATAGATGACTTGCTAGCACAGAGCGGCGGGATGACGTCGTAGTGCCATTGGGCAGAACCACACAGGCACGTCAAAAAGGTGACTGGAGTTTATTTTTTTCTTGAACTTTCCATGTTTCGTTCTGTCATTCTGAAAGACATTCTGAAAAATCCTAGACTTGCATCACAATATAGACTCATGAGTGCTACAAAGAACGGTCAACCCGAAGAACCTATTGCAGCAACAAAGACTCCATTAGCTCTTCCTGCCACGGCTGATTCCGACTCTGTCTCCTCCGCTGAGGTCAATAGTTCTTTCAAGCTAAGTGAATTGGGTCCGGTTGGTAAAGTATCTTTGGTAAGCTCAAACTGCCTTGTTGCTTTCATACATCTCACCCATATCATCCATTGCAGTTATCAACGAAAATGGAACCATGTCTCGTATCGAAAACTGGCACGAAATGAACGATATCGAAAGAGCCAATGTCAACCGGATTCTACTGAAACGCAACAAAGCTCGGTTAGAAAAGCTCAAGAAGGAACGCGAGGGCGTGGTGGAATAGATGTGCAATCAATTATTGTATTATTGTGTACATGGCTATAGCGAAAAACCTAGATTGGATTGCGTGTGGTTTAAACAGCGACAATGGGAAAAGGAAAGTAAAATGAAATGAAATGAAGGAAAAAAACCATGGAAAAAAAAAAAAAAGAAAACAAATAAAATGGATAGAGCCCAAAAAAAGAACAAAACGTATTTAATCAAAAAGCGAAAGTTGTATTCCAAAATGTTGTATGTATGAGTGAAATGAGATGAGTGAAAGTGTTGGCGTTTCTCAAAAGCGCATCAACAGGAGCCGGTATTTCCTTTCCATTTTCTGTAAGTTTTCTTTGAAGGGATTTTGAGCAAGCCAAAAAAAAAAAAGCCGTTGAGCAAGAGATGATCATAGGTACAGTGTAAAGGGATTTCCTTCAATTGAAGCGTCGTCGAGATCGCTTAGGTTCTTGCGCTCGCTTCATGTGCTTGACTTTTTGATCTTTCAAGTAGGACATAAGGCTTTCGTAGTCAAAGACAACATTAGGATTTTGAGCATGAAGGGTTTGGAAACGTCTGAGCTTAAGATGATGACGCCTGCGTGCATTCTGGTACCATGTAGAGACTGTGCGACAGAATGATTAATGTCGGGTTATGGAAAAAACCCAAAGGGACGGTTAGATACTTACTTTGAATGGAAGTTTTGTTAGTTAGACCTGCCAACGTTGTTTTAGTTTCTTGATCGGGGAGAAGACCATTATTGGTCAAGTACCAGTTCATCAAGACACGAGTGATGTCCTTGCTGTAGTTTTTACGAGTTTTCTTTCCAGCCATAGATTGAACACGACTTGCTTTGCGCTTAGTAGGAGCTGCATCATCGTAATCGTCGCTACCGTCATCTTCATCTTCATCCTCTTCTTCAACATCTTCCTCATACTCATCTTCTTCCTCGTCTTCATCGTCTTGCTTAAAGTCACATTCAAGGTCATCGGCAGCATCGATGTCAGACAGTGATCGTTTTAGACGTGGAGTAGGGCTGGCAGGCTCAGACTCCAGGGGGCGGTGCTGGGAGGCGGTCTTGGGTGAGTTACAGGCAGAATCTTGGAGTTCCGGTAAGCTTTTAGGAGTACTTGGTAATACGTTGGCTTTTTCGAGTTCTGCTTGTTGGGCGTGCAATGTAGGGTCATAAGGATGATAAGCCATTTCATTTGTTGGCCAGATTTCTCTATGAGGCATGATGTCCATTCGAGACGGTCTCGCATTGAATTGGCCATTGAGCTGTTCAAACTTCATTTGTGTCATTGGGGACTGTGAACGATGACAGAAGTTTGCATCCATCAAGACAGGTGTAACATTCCCACTATGGTATTCCGTGGCCGTGTCAGTATCGCATAAGGATGGCAAGCCTCCTGATACGGGTGAAGCGCAAGCTGAGCTATGCATCAAAGAAGCCGGAGAAATGACCTCTACATCGTGTATAAAGTCGCATCCACTAGCATTCCAAGCAAATGTTGGGTCAAAACCTTGGTCTACAGTCGAATGCCATACATTTGCGGGGTTTGGGTAACAGGTGTCCAACGATGGAAAATAAGCATCCATGCCATGATCATTTTGTCGCAACCAAAGGAGCTGAGATTCTGACAAGGCATCAGATTTCCCAAAGCCAGTATATTCCTCTTCGAGTACAACGGTGCTATAATGCATGGAAGGAAAGGAAAGTGAAAAGAAGTGTAGAGCAAAGAAAAAAAAAGAATTATGCAGGAGGAAATATCGGGTTGTTATAAGGCATCTTTTTAATGATGTGAGCCATGGGCTAAGCACGCGGTGCGCTGGAAGGAAGGTCAGACCAGGGATCGTCTTTCTACGCCCAAAACCTGTAAAATGGCGTTCACCATCGTTGGGCCTTTGTCGTTAAAAAACTCAAATTATTATCGGATCGTAATGTCGATCCATTCTGTATCAAGTAACCCGGAGTGAAACTACCCTTGGGCTTTCCTGCGCTGTCCATTTCTTTCTCTCCACGCGCTGTATTGAGACTTGGACACGCTAACCTCTGGATTAAGTTTTGGAACCTCATGCGTTCGTCAGTATGAGCCGCAAAAAAAAAAAAATATAGGCGGTCTCATTATGGGCTGGTTAGGAAAGCACATCTGTCAGACATATGGGCTGAAAAATGTGTTTTATTTAGAGTAGTACCAACTTGCTGGTATCGTGATATTTAGCTTTACTTTACTTGAAAACAAAAGCACAACAGATTACAAAACTTTTCAGTAGAGCGAAGAGAAAAAGCCCAAAGAAATAAGCAAAACGGTGTCTGGCTGGCAAAGAACGATCACAACACAAAATATCTTATTTCCCAATCAGTCATCGCCCGTAAAAAGCATGCGTCGTACCGAACCCCTCACGCCCGCATTGTTGCAAAAAGTCCTCATGTCCGGTTGCATGCTCGTTCGGTTAAGCCATGTCGTTTCCCCCTTTGTAGCCAGCATTTCCTACTCATAACAAGCAATAAAGACATAAGCCTGCGGGGGTTTTTTAGTATTGCAGTGGAATATAATTTTAAGGGAGAGATTGCATACAAATGCTCGAGGGACAACATCAAGAGGCGCAAACCCCAATTGATAATGAGCCAGCCAGACTCACAACCTCTTCGAGATAATCCGGCAAAAATTTGTCTCTTTATTTTGGTTCCTTGGGGTTGATCATTTCCTCTTTCATTGGCGCTAAATCTAACCGTTCAAATCTTGCAGCGTCGAAGAAGGTAGCAGTCACAATCCGTCCGCCAAAGTAGCGTCCATTAAGATCATCCACGGCACGTTGTGCGGACAATGCGGATTGAAACTTTACAAAAATACGGACTGCTTGATTTGCTCCAACTTGTGATTCAGGTACCTTTTTTAAAACCAAAAACCCGAACCCCAGTGAAATACGTGAGCAATGGGGGAACAACATGCCAACCCAAAACGTCCCAACCCAACCCAACCTAACCGAATCCCCAAATAACAGGGGTTCCATTACCTCGAAAATAAGGCATCGTTCAACTTTGCCGTATTTACTACATTCATCGGCTGTCTCATGCTGTAATGTATCGTCCACTTCACCTGGCCCAACCATGTTTCTTAAAAGAACGATGGAGGTTGCTTCTGATCGTACTTTGTTTTCATCTGCTGATCCATCATAATTAACTTTCATGTCGTGGTGGTCGGATACGTCAATGTTATCGGATCGGCTATCATCCGGTTCAGGGCTTGGTGTAGACCTATACCGATTTTTTTTTTGTTAAATATGTTGTTCCCTCATCACCTCGCCCGGTCCATTGTACGACAAGGGTTATTTTCGATACAAAGAGAGATAAGCCCAAACCTTTTACGCGGCGTTACATTGGACTTTCCGCTCAATCGGGCTCGTCGCATCCAGGCGTCTTCTGCTGTTTCCTCCAAATTGATGGTCTTGATTACTGAACTAACCACGACCTTGTCTGGCTGAGCACCGGAACCTTCCGGTGCCTCTACTTTCGACGAGGTCTCAGAGCCATCTAAACTTTGCGGAGGCGCAAACATTTCTGCAAAAAGTAAACCGTGGGTTACTCCTCGAAATCCATACCTGTCCATCAATATGCTCGTGCGGCAAGATCTTACTGTTGTATCTTGACGGGCTGATCGATCGTGATCGACTTGAACTAGAAGATTCAGAAGATATAGACGGAGACCGACGTCTAATACGATGTTGTAATCTTTCTTTTTCCTCTTTCAACCTATCTTTCTGTTCCATATACATTTCGTAATCATTCGGCCGTATTGGATCGTAGTCCTCCTCCATATCAAACTCATTTGGTGCTTGCGGATCCTTTTGTTTGTGCTTCTGAATCTTTTTAGCTTTCTGTTACCCGGGGGGCAATGATTTTTTTTGGGTTACCATTGGGGGGGTCATGGGGTAGGAGGTATCGTAACACTTTACTTAAAAATCAATATTGTTACCTTTGCATTTGACTGGAGATCGGCAAACCCATTGACATCATTTAAAGATGTCTTTAACGGTATAGAATTTGGTTGAGGCGAGACATCTTTGGTAGACACTACTTGAGTTGCGGTTTGGTGTGTTTGTGCCGATATCGTCGACACTATTTTCCCCCCGACCGGAATGACGGGTTTGTGAATTTTGGGTTTGGCCAGAATTGTTGGCTTACGCATGACGGGTCGAAATTGACTATAGAGCGCCCAACCTATTCGAGCAGGAAAGGAAGTTCCCAAAATGGATGAATGTTTGAGTAAAACAAATGGAATACCTCAGGATTGATCTATGAGAAATACCACCCCAATCGACCAGCTTTGAACGAAATATACAAACGTTGCGCCCAAAGCATAAGCCTTTTGGACGCTTTCTCATGCCATGCAGAACAAGTCTCGATACCTGATGGTTTAGGCTGTTCCGAGGAAGATGTGGATGTCGCTGTTGGCGATTCATTGCTGGACGGGGTTGGCGTGGGAGCTACGGCTGCCCAACCTTTTGCGACAAGGGTATTTCCGTCTTCTTCCTTACTATTTTCGCCTTTGCTGGATTTCGGTTTCGGAAGATCGCCGTATAAGGAAAACGACATTTCAATGACAATTCCTTCTGTACAATGTGAATAGAATCAAGGTCCCGATTTTTTTGAATCGCTATGGAGCGCTCACGGTTGTCAGTGACTGTGAATTTTTCTGCCTCTGTCCATGAACCTTGGGATTTTTATTTTTTTTTTGAGCTTGGCCGAAACGTAAGACATGTCAACCACCGATTCAGTTGACCAGGAGAACAAAAAGGCTTGTTCCTCCTCCATAGATGTTGATCAGGAATTCGATCCAGCAGCCAAGTTTGGATCTCGACTTTTGACCGATCAAGACGCAGTCTTTAACTACAATGCTTGGTACGGAATTTAAACTAGGTACCCTCAGACGATCATAAGACTAATGCAAGCTTCTGCGCTTAGGGATAATGTTGAATGGGACGAAGAGCAGGAAAAGCATGCACTGTCACAAATAGAAAGACAATCAAGTAGCCCGGTTCCTGAAGAATTAAGAGGTAATATAAAGAACGATTGGCCGTGCGTTATGGATAGGAAATTGAACCCAAGACATTCCTCTGCATTAGAACAATATCATAGCAACGCCGCTAATTACTGGAACAAATTCTATCACATCAATGAAAACCGATTCTTCAAAGATCGAAATTGGTTACGGTTGGAATTTCCAGAGTTGTTCCGTACACTTGATCCAGCGGTAAATAGTTTTTTGTCACACCGCCCTACCACCAGAAATACTTATCAATTCACCTTTTCATAGGCGGGTAGTAAGAAAATCTTTGAAGTCGGTTGCGGTGCCGGTAACACCATGTTCCCGCTGCTGCAGGAGAGCAAGAACCCCGAGCTCTATGTGTATGGCGCCGACTTTTCATCAACGGCGGTGGAGGTGGTCAAATCCAGCCCTAACTACGATGAAGCTCGATGCAAGGCTTTTGTATGGGATTTGACAAGTTCAAGTATACCAGAAGACATAGAACCAGAGTCTCTTGATTTTGTCGTCCTGATTTTCGTTTTATCTGCTATTCATCCTGATACATGGAAGCAAGCTGTTGCCAATGCATATAAAGTAAGTCTCGTTTATGTGACAATCACTTACATCTTACGCTTACATCTTACGCTTCTTTAACCAATATTCCTTTTTTTTTATCAGATGTTGAAGCCAGGAGGTGTGGTGTTACTTCGTGATTATGGGCGACATGACTTGGCACAGCTGAGATTCAAGGCAGGTAGATTGCTGGACGATAATTTCTACATTCGTGGCGACGGAACGCGAGTGTACTTCTTTACGTCTGAAGAATTAGAATCCATGTTCACCGCCCCAGTTGAAGGCGGTAGCAATCCCATGTTCGAGGTGCAGCAGAATGCAGTCGACCGACGACTGATTGTCAATCGAAGCAAGAAGCTCAAGATGTACAGAGTATGGCTACAATGCAAATTTAAGAAGCTTTGAAAACGGCCAACATGCTTTTGGTTTTTTTGTAAATGGAAAAAGTTTATCGTTTGAATATCAAGACCGTTGATCGATTCATAGCAGTAATATTACATAATAAAAATGCGCAAAACAAGAAGACCCTACTGAACACCACCCTGACCTTCTTCCTTGCATGTTATTGCCTTCGGGTGATCTGTTGCTGAAGCTCTGTGGCGAAATCCGTCATGACTTCGAGCTGAGACTTGTAATTTGATTCAGTGGTAGCCAGAAGATCTTGCACCTTCAGGACCTCTGCTTGAAGTCGGCCAATTTCTTCCTCTAATACCGCTCTCTTTCCCACCTCGGCATCCATCTTCTCCTTCATACTTTGGACCACTCTATGAAATCGAATGGCTTTGCTATCTGCCATTTGGAACTGCGGATAAAATATGATTCAGTGAATGATGTCAGTATACACAATAGGCAGGTACCCTTCGCTCACCTTCTCATTTAACGCCTTGATTTTTGTTTCATACATGCTAGTCAGCTGTGCTTCTCTGGCCGCAACTTCCTCCGGCGACAAGAAGTCCTTTTTTTGTGCGGGGAGGGGAGAAGAAAAATATGAAAAAAGTATGCGTTAGCATTCACATCACCCATGTTTCCCAAAAAATCCGAAGTTCGCTTTGCCACACTTACTTCATCAATATGTGATGGTCGAGGTATATCTTGTTGCGGAATGGCGCCAGATTCTAGGGTTTGGGAACCTTCATCTGTCCCGGGGTGAGTCTTGACAACATCCTCTGTCTCAGTCGGGGCAACCAATGTTGATTCTGCTTCCTCTTCGGCTGGCGCGTCGACTCCCTGATAGACAAAGGCTTCATCTTCTTCCTCATCTTCATTCGTTGGAGCTGAGTGGTCCATCTTCGATGATGCATTCTGTTCTTCCACAGGCTCCTCTTCTGGGGTTGGAGTAGGGATATCAACTTGTATAGCTTCGTCCACCCGATCATGTGTTTCATGTTCCTCAGTTTTTAAGGCTTCGGTCTCCGCTCTAGATTGAGTGAGCTCTTCCTCTTGCACCTTAATCTGTGCTTCCAGTTCAGAAATCTCAGCCTCCAGCCGTCTGATGGTCTCTAGTTCATCTTTCTGACGGAACTTCTCATGTAAATCAGACACAACACCTTGTAGATGCGTGACTCGGCCGGTTTCCTCTTCGAGCTTTTTCTTGGCATCCTGTTTCTCTTTCTTTAGCTGATTAATTTGCTCTGCATATACAAGTTAGTTTATGCACAGCTATATTGACCCACCCCCCGTTATTTGATCGCTTACCTTCAGCCTGGCTAATCTGTTGCTTCAAATGCTCCAATTCATCTCTAAACGTGGTGATGGATATACTGAGCTCGTGTGCTAATGTGTCAGTGAGACCATTGGCAGGCTAGTCACAACTAGGGTCAGTTTCATAGCGTTTTACCACGAAACAAATCGACATCCCCTTTACCTGAGCGTTTTTCACTCCGTTGATGTACTCCTTGCATTGTTGAACAATTGTGTCCAGTTGCTGTTGAGCCTCGGCTGACAGCTTGCTCCTTATCTACGATACATTTGAACTATAAGCCCACCGTGAACACAATGTTAGCAGCCTAGTAATGAGCCATACTCACATCTTTTTGATTCAAGTTTTTGTTGGCTTCCTCTGCTTTTTCTTCCAGAAGACCGATCTTTGCAAATAAGATGGCTCGCAGAGTATCAATCTCCCCTTGTAATCGAATATCACTGTCTTTGAGCACAGCCTCATTCTTATCCAGCAAAGCCGATTTTCTAAGGAAACAAAAAATTTTAAATCAACCGGGCTCACTCACACGTTTCATATTAGCTATCGCTTACGTTGCTAGTTCCTCTTTGGTTTTTCGCAATTCAGCTTCAATGGCGGTCTTTTCCTGACGAATAGATTGCAGCCTCTGTCGGGTTTCACTTTGCTCGTTGGACACTTCTTCTTTGAGCTGTTCTGCTTGCTTTTCAAGATCAGCTATTTGTTGGTGGAGCCCGTTGACGTGCGCGGTGTAGATATGGTTGACCTCAGACATTTCCTTATGAAGCTCCTCTGGACATCGAGAAGTGGCAAATGATGAGTCTCGTAGTTCAACCTCGGACCATGCTGTTTCATCTACTCACCATTTTCTTGAATCTTATTTTGAAGATCCACAGTTGCAGCCTCTAGAGCTTGTGCGCTTTTCTCCAGCTCCTTCTTCACGGCGCCGCCAAGTAACGAGAAAGAGCTTCCTTTCTGCCCATACAGAAGAATTAGACAACGTTGGGAAACACCACACAGTTCCCTTTCCTCTTACATGATCTTTGTCTTGTACTGCTTCAATTCGTCTAGTGAGACGCTCATTATGGTATTTTAAAAGATCCACTTGCTCTTGCAGCTGGGTGGATGAAACAAAGTATCCCATCAGTACCAAGAAGTGGCTATTACATCATTCTATTGCTAAAATCCTTACCATTCGAAGCTCTTTTTCTTTCTCTTTCACATTGCCTTGAAGCGTTGCATTTGTTCCTTGCTCCTGGATTGCGAACGGAAATACGTTAGACTCCTTCGCGGATGACTGCAGTTTCTCGTAATCGTACCTTGACCACCGCCTTCTTAAGGACGGTATGTTGAGCCTTTATTCTATTTACAATTCAAGTTAGTGGCGAGTGGCTGAAGGCAGTAATTTCTACAGCAAGGACGAATGTTACCTTGAGTACTCCTGAAAGAGCCGCTGGTATTTTTGTGCAAGTTCTTCTGCTGAAGAAGTCGCGCTACCTGATGTCGTGGCATGTTAGTACAATGCATACCAGAACTTTACATTATGAAGAGGGTGTGTGCGCATAATAAGTCTGGCCACTTACTCGAGTTCATCGACGCATGCCGTGACAGCACACCTTCGCTCATAGCTAAGTGTACTCCGACAAGGCTGCTTGGACGGGCCAGATGAAAGAGCTGAAATTTCACTGTCACGCTTGGGTGTGCCGAATGTGGTATGCAACAAGATGAGTGTGTCTGGATGTTTGGAGGGTTACAAACAAAGGAAACATGTTTTTTTCCACCCATATCATTTGCCATCGTCATGCAAGTTAGTGTATTAAAAAGATATTGAGCACTTCAGCTTTATTTTTTTACAATGGCCATCGCATGATCCAGTACAAACTAATATCTCTATATAAATTGCGGAACAGCAGCGATAACCTAAAGACGGATTGACCATCCTAAAGTCGTGCTCCAGTATTTTGAAACACTTGAGGACGTTCTCTTACAAACATTTGAAGAGTGGTTGGTTCCCGCCCTGTAATTTTCTTGACCAAATCCGTCTGTCGATCGTACCGATTTTCGGAATGCAAACGAGCCATCTCACGAAGATGGTTTGATGTATGAGCCGGCAGCCTAGTACTACCAAGGACTTGTTCGATCCATTCATCAAATGGTACATCGACATACTTAATATCCTTCTCAAGTGCTTCAGAATAGGCTCCAGCGATGGCTTGGAAATCTTGTGAGACTGGGCCAGTAAGATCGTATATCTTTCCGATGTGATCTGATGGATTCGCAAGTATAACGGAAGCTACTGCAGCAACGTCTTTTGCAGCAATGGGTGAGCTTCGACTTTTGCCAAACGGTAGGCGGAGCTCAGAACTTTGAATGATAGAGTTTGCAGCCCAGCGATTAAAGAATGGACTATCCATAAAGACGGTAGGTCGAAGGTGTACTACGGGTAACCCAGACCAGTTGAAGGCTTGCTCAGACAGATAATGCAGTCGTTGCTGTCGTGAATTTGTCATTTTAGATAAGCTCATTTGGGATACAGTCATTTGTGAGATATTGACCAGCACTTCGATATTGCCCTGTTCTCGTGCTACGGCTGCCATGATGAGCGACGCTTCCAGATAATACTCGGATAAGCTCATGCCAAAGTAGATGCGAGTGCAGCCTTCAACAGCTTTAAGGACATCTATGGATTTTGTAAGGTCTCCAACGAAGATCTCAGCGCCCTTGGCTTGCAAGGCGTCTGATCGCTTGTCTTGTCTCCGCACAAAAGCGCGAACAGAATATCCTTGCGAAAGTAATGTTTCAATGATGTTGGGACCGATACCTCCGATATTTCCTGCTGCCCCGGTGACGAGAATCTTTGTGTTGCTGGTAGTGGGTTGAATGTTATTTGACATAGTATTGATTTGCCGGGAAAGGTGTGATGAAGAGTTTGGCAGGAAAGTTTCGCCGTGTTTATATAAAGCAAAACGCAAAAACCCAATGACTAATTGGATAAATCAGGCTACGAAAAATTTCACCGCTTGTAAAACTGTATGCTCCTCCGCATTAAGTTCAGGTGCTTCCATTGAAAATCCCAGTCTTCAACCATTCTTCCCGCTTTGACTTGTTTGCAACGCTTTCGCCATGTACATAATCCTAGTTCTTGTCATTATGCATGTAAAGGTCACCTTTTATGGCGAAAGTAATAAACTGGAAGCTGCGTCTGTTCAAGGGAAATTGGCGATGCTTATGATAGCAATTGATCCGAGATGAACGGTATCTTAGGGCACAGATATGGTCACTTTGTCAAAGACTAGGGTTTGGACAGCCATTGGTGATTCCAATAGCTGTTCTCTTTTGTCAGCTATGGCTGGGTTTCAATTACTGTCTGAATATGCCCTTAAATGGGCAGTGTTAGTGATCGAGGCAACCCTGATTAATCGCAATGTGAAATTCACCACATGGAGATGACCAAGTAGCATCCAAAGCAGAAGAAGTAGTGTAGGTTGCTGGTTTATTGATTTTCGCGCCAGAAGGGTTACTACGGCTGATTGAAGGAAATTACATATACTGCATGGCTCTACTATTAGACTTTACGCTGAGACTCAAAGCGACGCTATGCTAAGCTGTACACGAGTACGAGATATCGATATCGATAGAATATTTTTACACTTCTTGGCGTCTCTCAATGCCATTATGGAAAATCCGCACTGGTGGATTGTGACTATTGGTGAGTCGACGTTTCAAAACTTCAAGGCTGAGTTGGACCATAGCTAATTTTTGGTCGACCTCGTGGCGTACGGCCATCTATGACTTTGCACGCTGTTAATGACAGCCAACATGCCATACAATACTGCTAATTAGCCTTTCACTCATAGGTGTAGAAAATCTTTTAATAGAAATGACAGAATGAATGGAAAGTATCCACGTACGAGCTTTTCGCCGCCGTAGCGATGGGAATACGTGAGCGCCACGGCACACAAAATGGGCCATATATCCATTTGAGTCACGGATGAGAACTCTAATCTGCTTCATTCAAGGAGAGAAGGAGGGAGAGTAACATTTTTTCTGATGGCATGTAAATACAGAAGCCAAGCTCAGCGGGGCAGTTCGCCAGGAACCTACAGATACATCTATGCTACCTACCTAATTTGATGAAGGCAAGGCATAGTGATGTTAAGTGCCTCAATTGTACGATGGACGTCTAGATGCTTGCAGCTAAACGGCAGAAATTGCGCAAGTTTGTAGCTCCACGGACTCATCCCTTGTTTTGAACGGCCCAGACAAGTCGTTCAAACTCTAATAGGCATCCAAGGTCCGCCTCAAGAGCCATGCCGCATAGCCATGCATGGAAGACAGTTTATTCTACATGATTTTATATCCCTAGACAGTCCAAAATACTATGTTAGCAATATATCTGCATATACATACTATGTCATTCATCGCGCTATTAATTTGATCTATTGCCAACTACATAGCTCACATCAGGCGAAATGTAGGCAAAAGCGGACTTCTGGTGCACCACCCCCAACAACTTTTCTTAAAAAACTGAAATTCCGCATCCTGTCACCATTCGAATATGGCACTTGACCTAATGCACCCATCTTAGTTGAAGTCCATCTAGGCTCAGCCGACACTAACATCGTCGGGTTTTTGACTAGTCGTATGCATTCCAGTAATACCGCTTTTGATCTACCATCGGACATCTAAAATGAAACCTACCCTAACGTCACTTTGAAGGAACTTTCATTGAGTAGCCATCCCATGTCCAGTCAACCCGAACGATGTAAAGCGAATGACTTCGGTTATGTTGACCTTTCAGTCCATTTCAAATCAATGGGTGGCACATCCAGTAGGGAGGGATTGAGTTCGTGACCACGATGTCAGGTGTTTGAGAAGCAAACATGTGCAAAGAGACTGAAAACATTAAGTGAAAGCCGATATAATGGTCTGTATATACTTTGGCCCTGGCGGTCAATGGATGAAAATTCCAATGGCTCTAGTAGTTCAATGAACGTATGAACTTTTTGATATCATCACCCTGGTGTTGGCTGGACGACCTCATTCTTGGGTCATGTCTTAGAAGACTCATCGTTTGGACGGCCCTTGAAGGAAGTATGACCCACCCAATCATGTAGGAAGCCGTCTAGTCAGAACACACTCCGCTGATGCCCCACAAATTTCTCACGAATCTAAATTTGGTAGTTTCTCACACTCAATTGCTAACAGCTTATGAACCACTTCAACCTTACTTTAGTCATCTTTCATAATGACGCAAAAATCCATGGAAAGGAAACAATAGTTAGCCAGTACATGGATTCTTAAAGCATCATGCAAACAATGGGCTTTGGTTATCCGGTAAAAGGCTGTAATTGGGTAACCAAAAGGCTCATTCCGCGGCTGGACCCAGCTTTTTCTAATAATAAACGTGGCCCTCAGATTTTTTATTTGGTGAAGAAGGCCTTTATAAAGCGTGGTCCCTGTGCTGAAATTTTTACATCTCATCTTCTTTCCCTTTTCTTTACCTTTATTCCTCAATGACTATTTCTACCGAACTTGGAGCACAGCGGTTGCTGGTTCCAACCACTTTGGAGAAAACACACACCGTCAAGAATGTGAGTGGCTACAATGCCAACGTGTTTCCTGGCAAGGAGGAACAGATGGTCAGCGTCTGTGATTTCCTTTCCGGCGTAGGCTTTTTACCCAAGGATCTTGTCCAAAATGAAGTCTCTTGGTTCTATGGGTAATGTATCGATGGGTAGTGCTGCCCTTCACCACCAAATTCTTATTAACAGTGCCATTTTGCCATTAGAAACCTTGGTATTGACGATTACTACTTTGCCCTGGAAACTGTGGAGACCATTGCAAACCATATCATGGCCCTCTACGGTGCAAAGATTCTTGCATATACTCGACACGAAAGTGTGTTGGACATCAACTTGGAGAGAGAAACCGATGATGCTACGGTGTATATCCACTCGTCTAAGCCTGGTGTGTCTCAGCTCAGTGGACCCAAGTATGAAAAGAGGTAAGATGGTGACTCATTTAATGGAAAAGGGTCGGTAAGGGGGTGGTTTGATATGAAGTGAGGGGGGCTTCGCTCAAAATAATATTTGGCTGAGCGAGGCAAAGATAACGAAAATTTTAATTCCACATGCGTCCGGACCTCACAGCCATCCCTTATCATACCTTACCGGGGGGGCCATGGTACCAGAATACCTAACTAACACACTTTTTTAATTAGAATCGATGAGAAGTACCTCGATGCTAGCGTTCGTACCTTGGCGTACCGTCTCGAATCCTATCGATCCAACGGAACAGTGTCGTCAAGCATGACATCACAACTTCGTTGCTACTTTGTGACAAAGTGCCAGTTTGTCAATGAGAACCCCACACCAGAACAAGAAACTGATATCCGACAAGTGGCAGATGTTACCTTTTTGAAGAAGGCCACCGACCACACGCTTCAAGTGTACGAAGAGGTGATGAACAACGTTCTTCAAAGAACCGGCCCTGTTATAGAGATGTACCAAGTCGAGGGTAGTCGCGAACATAGACTGGTCATTGGTTATAGACAGCGAAGTACCCAAAACTTCTTCTCTGCTATGTCTGATTTATACCATTACTACAATCTGTATTCTACTCGCAAGTATGTCGGTAAGTCACAGCCTCTTCTCCCATTTTTCTTATCGTGCCGATCTTTACTCAAAAACTAACTTTGACATGCAGAACAATTTTCCAATGGCGTTACCATCATGAGCTTGTATTTGAATCCTGTTCCCAATGCCCGTGGCTTCCCTATCGAACACTCCATTCACCAAGTCATTAAGGAAACTTCCTTGATCTACTGCTTGCCAAATACTCCTTTGCAATCCTTCTTCCAAAGCAACCAATTGTCCGTTCAAGAGACCGTGTACGGCTATGTATGCTGGATTTTCTGTCAACATTTCCTCAACCGCTTGGGTTCGGAGTACTTGGCTCTTACTACTATTCTTGATCGCACCAACCCCATCCATGAAGAGGTGCTTAACAAGATGAAGAAGCGCTTGCGTCAAGAGACTTTCACTCGTGAATATATCTTGGATATCATTTCTCAGTATCCCGAATTAATCAAGCTCTTGTATGCCAATTTTGCTACTGTCCACTACGTCAACCAACGTGAGGCTACTCTCCAACCTACTCTTTCTTATCAACGCTTGAGCACCCAAGAAATCTTGACGGAAGATCAACTTCGTGACAAGATTAAGCATACCACCTCCAATGCGCACGAACAAATGGTCCTGGAATCCTTCCTTGTGTTCAACAAGCATGTTCTCAAGACCAACTTCTATCAATCCACCAAGGTTGCTCTCTCCTTCCGCATGGATCCCAGCTTTTTGCCTGAGATCGAGTACCCTAACAAGGTATATGGTATGTTCCTGGTTGTCGGTTCAGAGTTCCGAGGTTTCCACGTGCGTTTCCGAGATGTGGCCCGAGGCGGTATTCGTATTATCAAGTCCCGCAACACTGAAGCCTATTCCATCAACCAACGTACCTTGTTTGATGAAAATTACGCACTTGCTGCCACCCAGCAACGCAAGAACAAGGATATTCCTGAAGGTGGTTCCAAGGGTACCATTCTCCTTGACATGGATCAGCAAGACAAGCCTCGCGTTGCCTTTGAGAAGTATGTCGATTCCGTTTTGGATCTGTTGATCATTGGAAAGACTCCTGGTATCAAGGAAACCTTGGTCGACCGTTATAAGAAGCCTGAGATTCTCTTCTTTGGCCCTGATGAAGGTACTGCCGACTATATGGACTGGGCTTCTGCACACGCTCGTCGTCGCAATGCCAGCTTCTGGAAGGCCTTCACTACCGGAAAGAGCCAAAGCCTTGGTGGTATCCCCCACGATCTCTTTGGTATGACCACCCGCTCTGTCCACCAATATGTCTTGGGTATCTATCGCAAGCTCGGTCTTCAGGAGGAGGAATGTACCAAGTTGCAGACCGGTGGTCCAGATGGAGATTTGGGATCCAATGAAATCAAGATTTCCAAAGATAAGACCACTGCTATTGTCGATGGCTCTGGTGTCCTCTATGACGAAGAAGGTATTGATCGTGAGGAGTTGACCCGACTTGCCAACGCTCGTCTCATGATCAGCAACTTCAACCCTGAAAAGCTCAGCAGTAAGGGATTCAAGGTCCTTGTCGATGAAAACAATGTCAAGTTGCCTAACGGTATGGTCGTTGATAACGGTTTGCAATTCCGAAATACTTTCCATGTCAATGAACTCTCATCTGCCATGATCTTTGTGCCTTGTGGTGGCCGACCCGAATCTGTTGATCTCGGTAATGTTACCAAGTTGTTGGATCAAGATGGCGTTCCCCGATTCAAGTATGTTGTTGAAGGTGCCAACTTGTTCTTCACTCAAGAAGCTCGTCTTCGTCTGGAAAAGAACGGTGTCGTCATCTTTAAGGATGCTTCTGCCAACAAGGGTGGTGTCACCTCATCCTCCCTTGAAGTCCTTGCTGCCTTGGCTTTCAACAACGAAGAGTTTGAAGAGCACATGTGTGTCCGTGATGGAAAGGTCCCTGCTTTCTATGAAGCCTATGTTAAGGAAGTGCAAGAAATCATTGAGCGCAACGCTGCTCTTGAATTTGAGGCTTTGTGGCGAGAACACAACATCAGCAAGGCCCCTCTCTCTATTCTCTCTGATGATTTGTCTATTGCCATCGTTCAACTCAATGAACAACTCCAACATAACTCATTATGGAACAACATTGAGCTCCGTCGCATTGTCCTTGAAGCAGCTTTCCCCAACCTTCTTTTGAAGCAACTTGGTTTGGAGACTCTTTTGCAACGTGTGCCTGAAAGTTATGTCCGTGCTATCTTTGGTGCTTCCTTGGCATCTCAGTTCGTCTACAAGTACGGCCCCAACCCAAGTCAATTTGCCTTCTTTGAGTTCATGAACAGCTTTACTTCCACCAAGAACTAATGCATCTGCGCCATTGTCACTATACACACATTTCCTACCTCTTCCGCTTACACTGTAAAAAAAAAAGTCCGTCAATCAATTTTAAATCTCATCATCCACTCCTCACTGCAATAAACATTTTTGCACCATGTTTTATTTTTTTACCGAGAAGTTTCGTCTTAATTTATTGAAGAAAAATCTTTCAATCGATGGTCATTGATACTGGTTGGCTTGTTGGATTTTGGGATCGGTGGTTGCGTGAGGGTTGAGCGAACGAGATCTTCCATTTGTTGATGGATGTGACGTTTCTGAGGCTGCGGGGCATTTGGCAGCAAAAATTTCAGGGCCCACAAAAAAGTCATAAACTTCAACACCTTCATCATCTAGAGATCATGGTTGACGCTAAATCTGTTAAGGAAGCTAACCGAAAGGCTTTCCTCGATGTATTCCCCGAATTGGCCAACGAAGTCCTCGATGAGCTTCGCAAATACAACATGCCCGAGGATGCTTACGAATGGACTAAGCAGGTACGTCTTCATCCTGTCAAATCCAGATGAGCTTAACTTTGTTATTGTACGTCCATCACAAAATGGCTGATTATCCTTCCTTGCCTTTAGAACTTGGAGTACAACGTTCCCGGAGGTACAACGTCTTATTGGATTGACTGGCGTGACCATCCCACTGTCGTGCCTTGACTAATCTTACTTTTGACGTTTCATCAGGAAAACTCAACCGCGGTCTGTCTGTTGTCGACACTCTTTACATTCTCAAGGGTGATGCTGCCACTGAGGAAGAGCTTCACAAGGCTAGAATTTTGGGCTGGCTCGTTGAGTTCGTAAGTGGAACAACACTCGGTGCCTCGATTGTCTCGATTTATATCTCACGCGTCTCGTTTTAGTTGCAAGCCTACTTCCTTGTTGCTGACGATATGATGGATGCCTCTATCACTCGTCGCGGTCAACCCTGCTGGTACCGCAAGGACGGTGTCGGAACCATCGCCATCAACGACTCTTTCATTTTGGAATCCTGCATTTTCCTCTTCTTGAAGAAGTACTTCAAGGGCACCAGCTACTACATTGATCTGGTTGAACTCTTCCATGATGTGAGAATGCGTTCTTTTACGTGATGCAGATGCTTTACATAGGCCTAGTGTTGACATTTGTTTCGTGCAAATTTAGGTCAGCTTCCAGACTCAGTTGGGTCAGCTTTGCGACTTGATCACTGCTCCTGAGGACAAGGTCGATCTCAGCAAGTTCTCTCCCCAAAAGTGAGTGTTGGATCAGATCAGGCCAAAAAACCAAACCAGATCAAATATGTGAAAGCTAACACTGTGACGTTCTTCATCTCACCTTAGGCATCAGTTCATTGTCATCTACAAGACTGCTTACTACTCCTTCTACCTTCCCGTCGTCCTTGCTTTGCACATGGTGAGTTAGACATATACTACAATATGTAATCACACTTACTGAACAATGACTGACATTTTTATTTCATTAGGCTGGCGTCCACAGTGAGGAAGCCTTCAAGCAATGCCACGATATCTTGATTCCTCTCGGCGAGTACTTCCAGGTTCAGGATGACTACCTTGATTGCTATGGTGACCCTGCCTTCATTGGCAAGATCGGCACTGATATCCAAGATAACAAGTGCTCATGGCTCATCAACCAGGCTCTCGTCATCGCCAGCCCTGAACAGCGCAAGGTTCTTGATGTAAGCACCCATTACCTCTGTCCTTCCCACTAAATTTCCAACATACTAATCCGCAATCTCATTACCTTAGGAAAACTATGGCAAGAAGGATGCTGAGGCTGAAGCTAAGGTTAAGCAATTGTATTTGGACTTGAACATTGAACAAATCTACAAGAACTATGAAAACAAGAGCTACACTGAATTGAGAACTTTGATTGACCAAGTTGATGAATCCACCGGTGTCAAGAAGCAGGTGTTCATTGAGTTCATGGACAAGATCTACAAGAGAACCAAATAAACTAGAGTGCTGCAAGCAATTTAAAAATTAAGCTTTATCTAGCTGATATCATTCACTTTGACCTTTCTGTACGGTAGCTCTAATATAAAATAAAATAAAATCAAACCGAAGTTGTGTGCATGAGAAGGATGTAGAAGGTCGCTATTCTTCGGCAGCCCGCCAGCCGAAAGCGAGATCCAAACTCCGTCCAGGCCAAATGTTTTTAGCTGTAATTCAATGAGCCCATAACCACAAAAAAAAAGACCGTCCAAACTTTTTTTTTATAAACTACCTTTGACATTGTCTTTACCATGGAACAACAAATAGTTGAGGTGAAGTTCAGGACGAAAGAGGATCAAGCAAGGCGACGATGCTCTATATCATACTGATCCCGGATTCTCTTTTTACAGCTGATCGATTTCTTGCACGAACCAAAATTAGAGGTATGAATGAATTCATGGATGAATCCCCGGACTACATTGGACCGATCGCCGCATAGACACTAACGAACTATGAACAGGTTCGAGCTATTGCTTTGCACCATCTTACTGGCTTCACGCACCAAAATTCAGGATACCAAGCGCTCATTTTGAGCAAGCGCCAAACTGTCATTCCTGACCTCAAGGCCCTTTGCAGAGAGGATCCCGTATGTATACTGTGTAATACCGAGACGAGCTAGTGGTTTCGAGAACAGATAATTAACATCTGTTGGTATCCTAGATCACTGCCCATGACGCTTTGAAGTCCCTCATTAATTTGTCTGGCGACCCTCGAACTCTCCCCGACCTTGATGATGACAAATTCATCAAGCACATTTGCCTTCTAATCACCGTAAGCGTCCCTTTCATATTGCCCCCCGTGTAGCGTACTTCACACTCTAATCAGCCAATCACTTGTCTCTTACCAGATTCCAAAATCTATCTTGGCCGATGTTGCTTGCATGCTGTTGTCCAACATGACCAAGTACGAGCCCATCTGTGTCAAATTAATAGACGCAAAGGTCACGCCTTTGGAGGGCCTTTCCGAGTCAACACGTTTGATGGATCAGCTCGTTGAGGCATTCCATAAGGGAGTGGGTAAGAATTACAACCCACAAGCTGAATTCCATTTCTTGGCTAGTGTCTTTGCCAACGCTTCTTCAGTGAGTTGAACAGGCATGTGTGGGGGCATAGGGAGATTCGTCGTACTGATAAATTGCTATTAGATCCGTCATGGTCGAGTTTATTTCGTTGAGAAGGCTAGTCACGATAATCTAGCTCCCGTCACCAAAGTTCAAATCTTCAGCGAAGACAAGAGCGTTATCCGAAGAGGAGGTGCTATCTCTACCATGAAGTAAGAGTCGTATTTTTTGAATTTGGATGTTCCTGAAGGATACGTCCGCTGACATTTTGTGGTTTAGGAACTGCTGCTTTGAAACTAGAAAGCATGATGAAATATTGGATGTCGAAGGTACCAACATGTTGCCTTTCATCCTCTTGCCTTTGTGTGGCAACGAAGAGTATGACATGGATGTGAGTATGGCTATTATGGCATTGAGTGGTCTACTAGGGCGATCGTACTCATACGTTTTGGATATGTTTAGGAATTCGAGAAGTTTCCCGAGGAGATCCAATTGTTGGATGATGACAAGGTAATTTATTTGTTCATCTACAAACGATGGTTTGGCCACACTCTAGAAGCCTCAGCTCACACCGCCTACCCACTCTTATTTAGACTCGAGAAGCGGATCCATTGCTGCGATTGATGTTGTGCGAATCAATTCTTTTGCTTACCACTACCCGGAACGGCAGAGATTATTTGCGCGAAAAGCAGGTATACCGTGTCATTCAGCGTCTCCATGCATCGGAAAATGACGACAAGGTCTCGGACAAGTGCCAGGATATTGTTGACATGCTCATGCGTGACGAAGGAGACGAGAAGATCGTAGAGATCAACGAGCATCCAGACCAAGCTCCAGCTGTAGAAGATGAAGACGAGGATCTTGCCATTGAAGAAATTGCATAAACGGATGAAAAGTATGGCCAATTGGTCCCCCACGCTGTTATAGACAAATAAAATTGATTGTATTTTTATTCAATATGGTGGTCTCATTTGATATTCTACATTTCTGCTTCATAAACAGATGAGCCCTACAAAAGATGACATGCAACTGGGACATGAAAGGCGTTGTTTTGCCTCTCATAAGGTTTGTGATGAGTATCACCAATACTTCAGATTTAGATCCCCAAAATTTTTGACTTGATTTTGTGCATGGTGAAAACAGTACTTGAATTTAGCATATGAGATACTGTTGAAGAACAGTATGTTGATTAGATCAATCTACATAGCGGCTGAGGTATGGAAGTTCTTGCTTCAAAGTTTCTTCGGCTCGGAGCGTCAAAGACGAGTCAAGTGATACCTTTGCTGTCGCACAGAAGCTAATTGTCATTAAATCTGCTGCGCACCAAAACTGCAAACTCTCTTTCTCTCTCTCTTTTTTCTTTTTTCGTACCATGTCTTCTGGCACTGAGAGGGAAATAAGTCAAAATCAGGTTACGGGAAATGGTCAGTCGATGTGCGATAGCTCCAATCAGGTTGGCAGTGATACCAAAGGCGAAAGTGATATGTACAGTCGTGGGATCAACATATTACTACAACTTAATGCCAACGGTGGATGGAAAAATACTGATTACGTGGCTGCACTGCACTTGCCTGCGCAGAGCCAAAATGAAGAAGTAGAAGACTGGCTGATGGAGCACAGCACAGTTGTTGGTACACAACATGACAAGGCAGAAACAGAACTTCACCTGGCTGCAAGGAATGGACAATATGAGAAAGTAGACTTTCTGATCAGTCATGGTGCGGCTGTTAATGCACAAAACAAATTTTCAGATACTGCACTTCACATGGCTGCGAAGGGAGGACATAAAGAAGTAGTAGACTTGTTGCTCAACCATGGCGCGGCTATAGACGAAATAAATGAAGCTTCATATACTGCACTTCACTTGGCTACAGAGGAAGGATATGGTGAAATAGTTAGCTTGCTCCTCCACCACCGAGCTAATACTCGTTTAGAAGGTTTAGACTATGAAACTGCACTCGATATAGCTGCTATGAAAGGACATCATGAAATAGTAGATTTGCTGATCAAGCACGGCGCGGCTGTTGACGCTGAAAATTACAACGGACAAACTGCACTTCACTTGGCTGCAGAGAGAGGGCATAAAGAAGTAACAGGCTTGCTGCTCCACCATCAGGCGTCTGTTGATGTACAAGATAACGATACAAATACTCCACTCCACTTGGCTGCAGGGATAGGACACACAGAAGTAGTAAACTTGCTGCTCCACCATCGAGCTACTGTTGATTTTAAGGATCGCTATTCAAACACTGCACTTCATAATGCTGCAAGAAACGGACATAAAGAAGTGGTAGAGCTGCTGATCAAGCGTGGCGCGGCTGTTGACTTGCAAAATGGAGGGTTGGATACTGCACTAAATTTGGCAGCAGAGAAAGGACACACAGAAGTAGTAAGCCTGCTGCTCCAACATCGAGCTATTGTTGATTTTAAGGATCTCCATTCAAACACTGCGCTTCACAAGGCTGCAAAAAAAGGACATAAGGAAGTAGTAGAGCTGCTGTTAAGCCATGGAGCGACGGTTGACTTGCAAGATAAACTTTTAAACACTTCACTTCATTTGGCTGCAACCAACGGACATAACGAAATAGTAGAGCTGCTGGTCAAGCGTGGCGCGGCTGTTGACTTGAAAAATAAAGGATTGGATACTGCACTTCACTTGGCTGCAGAAAAAGGCCATAAAGAAGTAGTAGGCTTGCTGCTTCATTATCAAGCTACTGTTGGTTCAAATGGAAGCTCTCCAAAGTCTGCATTACATAAGGCAGCAGAGAATGGGCATCATGAAATCGTAGACTTGCTGATCAACCATGGCGTGCCTGTCGACGCACAAAATGCATCGTCACCAACTGCACTTCACTTGGCAGCAAAGAATGGCCATAAGGAAGTAGTAAGTCTTCTGATCAGCCGGCAGTGTACTGTGGATGTAAAAAATCAGTATTCAAATACTCCACTTCACTTGGCTGCAATGAATGGACAATGTGATATAGTAGACCTTCTAATCAATCATGGCGCGGCTGTTGACGAACAAAATAGATTCTTAGAAACTGCACTTCACCTGGCTTCAGACAAGGGAGATACGGAAGCCGTAGGTATACTGCTCCACCATCGAGCTACTGTCCACTTGCACGATGATAACTTTAATACTGCACTTCACTTGGCGGTAAGAAATAGACACAAAAGTACAGTATTTCAACTATCTGCCAACAGTGCAAATTTAGATGAAAAGTCCAAAGACGGGAACCCCCTTCTTGCCGAATTGTCGGAAAATGGAGATACAGAAATGGCAACCCTTCTCTTGGACCTTGGCGCTAATATCGACGTTAGGAATGCCAATGGCCAAACGCCTTTAATGATTGCTGTAACTGCCGCCCAACAGGAAATGGTTTCTCTATTGATCAAAAGAAATGCAAGCATAAATGCAGTCGATAACGACTCATTAACTGCTTTACACCTCTCAGCTAGAGATGACCATCTTGCCATTCTTGAGTTGCTGCTACAAAACAAAGCCAATATCGAAGCAAAAACAAAGTATGGTGATACTGCTCTCCATCTCGCCGCAGAATATAATCATTTTGATATTGTGGCTGCTTTGATTGCTCATAACGCCAATGTTGATACTCGAAATGAAAAACAAACTTCACCAATTGAGGTCGCCATATCGAAAGGTCATGTCAATATAGTATACCAGCTGAAAGACGCAGGAGCCATTACTGAGGAAACAGGAGATACAACTCTGTGGCTGCTAAATTTGGCTGTAGATGCCGGACAAATTACGCTGATTCAAAGCGCACTAGGTTTCATCAATGACGAAGAAGAGAGACGATACTGTATGAACACATTGTTGCATAGAGCGTCGCAGCATGGACAGATTGAAGTATTGACTTATCTCTTGGACAACGGTGCAGACATTGAAGCACTGGATGAGGATGGAAGGTCACCGCTGTTCTTGGCTGGTCAATATCCGGAAATAATATCCATACTGATCGATCGCGGAGCCTGCATAGCTACTAGGAAC
>NW_026252163.1:0-85031 GCF_025399195.1 Umbelopsis ramanniana AG | reverse complement strand
AAAAAAAAAGGCACCAAGCTGTGTTTAAGCGAAACAAAAAGTTGGAGGCAAGAAAGAAAAGTCAGCCAAGTTATAGTGTTGAACATAGCTGTTTGTCGTTAGATAATATGCTGGATCGTCTGATAGTCAGGAGATGAGCCTTTTGTCATGTATTGGAGGCACAGTCAATAACCACAGATTTTTTTTGCGTGCCGGTACTCAGCCAAACACAAACCTTACTTAAATGTGACACTCATTATCCAACAACATGTTTTACAGCAGTCAATTCAATTCCTCCGCTTGAAATAAAGTAGAGAAACGTCCTGTGCCTAGAGAGAGATACTAACTGGCCACGTGCACGTGAGTCATTTGCGCACAGATCACCTTCTTGTATGCAACGTTTTCGCTTCAACTCCATTCTACGGTGGGTGGTTAACTGTGTGACTTTAGCGTAACAAAGTTTATTACCACCTCATGCAGGGCTACCCAATGCTTTTTGCTTATCGAGTGCCACTCACGTTTTCAATTTCGCCAGCCAATGTGTGTGCCCCTGGAACAGCTCTTTCTTCAACAAAAACTCGCAAACATACCGTCTGGTATATGAAGCTCAAAGTACCTAATAAAGAAATATTGGGCTTTTCCATTGCTTTGACAAAAAGCTAGTCTAGTTTATGTGTTTTTTTGCGGTGGATTATTGACAGTTGGAGAAACATCACCTCTACTGGTACAAAAAGGGGAAAGAGGAAATTCAAAAACTACGATGTATAGGTGTTATTTTTTAGAGGCAGCAGGTTTACCACCAGTAGCTGCATTGGAGAGCGTAGCAAGGAAGGTGGTCTTCTCAGGCAAGGAGTATGTAGCATTTTGGCCGACTAGTCTCTCAATCGCTTCAGCATTGAGAGTGCCTGAAGTTTGCAAGCCTTGAACATTAAGATATCGCTCGTAGTCGCCACCTTGTATTTCCAGTCGCTGAGCAATACGTTCATCTTCAGTCACAATTTGATCAGTCGACGTGGGGACAGCGTCAACATGGGAGACTGCCTGGAAGGATGACCAGTCAATGTCCTTGGAAACAAAAGCAGAAGCCTTTGGTAATGTACTTCGTTGTTGCTCTTGAGGTCTTCGGTTGCTCAACAAAGTTCTCTTTCTATCTTTTCTACGGTTATTACCGTTTTCACCTTCCTTTCTTTCGTATGTTCGTTGTGGGCGAGTATTAGCCGCTGGTGCGTTGGTGCCAGCGGCTGTTTCAACTGCATCGTCAAATTGTCCTGGCTTTTCAGTGTGGTGTCTATTTCTGTTGGGTTGCTGTGGTCGTCCAGTTTTTCCTTTGCTTGCCTTCGCCTTCTTCTGTGCATTGGCTAAAAAGGTTGCAAATGGATCGTCTGCTGCTAAAGGCTTGCCTCTTCCAGCTCCACCACCGAGACGCTCAGACAAGGACATTTTCTTGTCCGATGTTACAACCTGCTTTGTTGCAGCGATTGACATGGTGCGTTGTACAGTGCATCTTGGTACAAGAGCAAGGCTCTGTAGTGATTTGACAGCTGGAGTTCTAAGCATATCGAATGGTATAAATGTCAGATGCCAACAGAAATTTTTTTTTCCTAGGGCTGTTTTCGCCAGACTCATCGGTCATGTGATTTCACTTCCGTTTATTTTTTTCAGCTTTCTTTGATGGATGCAGTTGGATTGCCGACGCAGATATTTGACTGCATTGCTTTACTTGAAAGAAGCCATGATTTAACGTTATTTTTTGGAAATACATATAGATTGTTTGATTTTTATGGACGCCTCTTTCATGCCACGGCAAAATCCTTCAGTCGGTCGTACATTTATCGATGAAAAAGGGGCTATTTTTTGACACAAGCTGCAACACGAAGTTAGCTTTTGACTGTAACACAAGGACTGGGACTTCTTGTTATCTGAAACGCTGCAATGATTGAGAAAAGAAAGCCCTACTACGTTTAGCTATCATGTACAAGCGAGCTGTTTGTATGTGAGTCAGACGGTCGGATTCGTAATCATTGACAGATCAAATTGAGTCATTTTGTCAAAAGCTGAGATGCCTAAGCACGGCTGTCCGGCGACTTTTGGAAAGTTTGAGCTACCACGATACAAGTGACCAATTTTCCGGTTATTGTTGAATCAAGTGCACTGGTTGACTGGAACACATGTGACCAGGCGACCAGTCAGACGAAAAGGCTTGGCTGGCTGGCGGTCAATGAGTGAGTGACTGTGTGGGCATTATTTCCCTTCTATTTTTTTCTTTCTTTCTTACTTTCACTTCCTTCTTTCTCCTTTCCTTTCTACACTCAAAAGCAGCTTGTCTTCACAACCTTTTTCTTTATATTTGCATATATCCCTTCTGTGGACTGCAACTTTGACACTTTCTTTTTGACCTGAATTCTGGACCGTCTCCACCGACTGATAAACGAGCTCATCATGTTGATGAGCTCTCGAACTCCCCGTTCTCGCGATGAAGTAGCACCACAAAAGACAAAGCGCATCCTGGAAATTGGCAAACCCATAGAATTTGAACACGGCATCCACGTAGAGTATAACAGAGAGAAGGGCAAGTTCATGGCAAGTATTTCTTTTTTTTTTTTTGGCCCTTAGTTGTTCAAACTCCCGCACCCCTTACAAATTCAGTTTCGGGGCTACTGAGACAAAAGAAGGGGGCCGTTCTAGCTTTTGTGTCTGCTGAATGATTGCTGACGTAGCAATACCTTCTACCATCTATAGGGTCTCCCAGATGTATGGCAAGGCGTGATTCCGAGTAGCGACGACGTACTTGACACAAGTTGCATTAGTCCCCACCTTGTTCCAGCACCTTACCTCATTGGTAAAGTTTATTTAAACCCATTGAGCAACTTTTTGTTAAGACAGATCCTAACTCATACGCTGACGATTGTCATCTTCCCCTTACAGCCCACACCACTAAAGCAGACAATATCAGTAAACCTTATAATGTTCAGCATAATATTCATGTGCAAATCGATAAAACGTCGTATGTTCTGCAAGGACTCCCCCTTGCCTGGGCACATCAACTACAGAGCTCGAACCAGGTACCTGTCCATGCTGACTTTCAAACGGAACATACTAGTACCCGGACTCGATCATCCATGAGTCCTCATCGTTCAGCGTCATCCTCTTCGAATAAGTCTCTTTCATCCTTCCCTAAGAGCAAGAGTTGGACGGATATTCGTCGTAAAGCAAGCAAGGCTTCTGTGGAGCGAAAAGCAGATGAGTGCCAAGATCCATTGTTACTCTACAACAACATTGTTGAGGTTGCGGAAGGAGAAAGCGGCTCGTTGTTCTCCGCTTCATTGATCTCCGATCCTCGCACGGTGAGTGCACCAATCCCTTTTCGTTAAATATAGCATTTTTCTCGCTGACAATGAAAAATGATACATAGACGGTGGCGATCAAACGCATTAGTCTTTCAGACACTTCCAACATTGAAAAAAAGAAGAAGGAAATGCAAGCTATGAGGCAGTGCAGGCACCCAAATATCATCAACTACATTTCTCATCACTGGACTAGTGATGAGCTTTGGGTAGGCATCAAAATGATTTATGGGAGGGGGGAATGCTAGATCGTCGGATAAAAGCAAATTCCCATGTTAGCAACCCTAAATTTTTTTCAAGGGTTTTTTTTAACTCACCGACGTTCTTGATAGATTGTGATGGAATATCTCGACAACTGCTTGACGGACATCGTCGCCATCGAAGATTCTGATATGGCGATGCCCTCATTGAACGAGCATCAAATTGCATACATAATGCGCAGCGTCTTACTTGCATTAAATCATTTGCATTCACTTGGACGGATACATCGAGACGTAAGAGCAGATAACGTTCTGCTCAGCTCTGAGGGCATGGTAAAGCTTGGTCAGTATCTCAATTTTTTAAAAGTTTCTTTTTTCCACAACAACATACGGCCTGCAATATTCATCTTGGGACTTTTTTATGCAGCCGATTTTGGACATAGCGCACAGTTGACAACAACCGCACCTAGCCGTAATTCTATTGTTGGAACGCCTTTTTGGATGGTAAGTGATACAATCACTTTTGGCATGTTGGCTGAAAAATGGATGATGCTTACTGGGGCTTTTGACCTTCTAGGCTCCCGAAGTTATCAGAGGCGATAGCTATGATACGGCTGCGGACATTTGGAGTTTGGGGGCTTTGCTGTTTGAGTTGTTGACCGGATCACCGCCACTCAGTGAATACCCACCACTACGGGCGATTTATATAATTGCTTCTAAGGGCCTACCAGCACCTCCTCAAATATGGTCAGATGAGCTATTGGACTTTTATGAGCAATGCACCATTATGGAAGCGAGTCATCGACCCACCGCCAGTGTCCTTCTAGAGGTACATTTACCGATATTTTAGAATGTGCATTCATATTAACATGTTTCTAACCATAATGATTTACCTCCCTTATTTCCCGTGAATTCTACTGATGATAGCACCCTTTCATTGTCCGGTGTGCAGGAACCAGTGAATGCCTTCAAGAATTGTTGCTTCAGCCACAAATGGACGTAGTTCCCATGGAAATGTCTTCAAACCAGATGACAGCCGATGAGGGTTTACTTGCTGATATAAGGTCAGAAATGGCGTCAAACAGCCTCAATAGCAAAGATACTGAGACATCCACGGTGGCAACCCGAACATCTAGCGTATGGAGCTGGATGGACGAACCTAATGCCTTGAATATGGATTTCCAGATTGCAATAGATTTTGATCACCTTCAACTATCTTCAACACTGGAAACATGATTCTAAAAACCAGAAAGTACTCTATCAAAATACCCTGCTATTGAAACCCCTCATCTTCATTTTCTTTGCCCATTCTCCTTCATTTTTCTCACCTTATCATCTTCTACACAGCTTACCCCACATTGTAATGAGTTTATACTTTGATTTTATCATCTCCCATGTACATTTGACCTTTCTTGAGACGATTTTTCCCTTATATTTCCAATTTGTCTCTATAATATAAAGTAGTTCTATTTTCCACCAGCTTATATTCTGCCTGCTTGAAAATGATGCAATGTGCGTCGAACACGTTTTTTGAAACCCAGAGTTTACTGCCACCTGTGCAACTGTAACACCCGGTGATCTCAATGCCATCAATGGCTTGCAAGCTTCATGGGCATAATTGTTTCTCGTCCATCATTCCAAGATATGTTCTTTCTGATGCCAGAGATCGGTTTTAATGGTAACGATGCAAAGGGACAAAGAATATGATGGGCATTAAAATTCTAACGAGAACAGCAAGGGAATATTTAAAGGATGGGAAAAAAAGGGTCAAAAAATAAAAAAATGCGTTCGTCGGTGGTGAGTTTTACAAGGCATTTGACTTAATGTTTTGTGCATGCAAAAACAAAAATAACAGAAGAAATTTTCCAGATTTTGGCTGGGATGCAAAGGTAACGTCGTCTAGATCATCCACTACAACAATTGAGCTGCTTCTGGGTGCAACGCTTGATAAAGGTACACAAATCCAAAGATGATGAAGAGCACGGCGCCTGTGTAGGTAACTGTAGTAAAACAAAGGGGGAGGGTTTAGAAACCTGTTCGGCGCACCATAAAGAATAGAGGCTCGTCGCATTGACATACCTGTCTTAACTGATATTTTGGTTGCAAGGTATCTTCCACCCATAACAGCAACGAAGGTACACATAGAGTGGCCTACAACAACGCCGAGCGTTACCCAATAGACATTCTACAAGTAACTGATTAGTTTCTATCAAGCGAAAACCCGTCTCCCCCCACACCCCTCGGAATGAATAAATTAGTTATGGCGGACTTACATTAGCAGCAGCGAGAGCAATCGTCGAGATTTGAGACCGGTCGCCCCATTCACCCAAAAACGTAAGTATGAAGGTCTGTACAAAGACAGGGGAGAAGACCAGTTGCATTAAATTAACGATGCCATCCTTGAGCTGTTCGGTTTTCTTCTCATGTGGAGACTCCAGGCCGCCGACTTCTTCGGTATTGATTTTTCGAAGATTATCTCGATCTTCGGCCTCCATAAGTTCTTCTTCGACTTCAGCCATTTCTTCTTGAGCTTCATCACCTTTCATTTTATACGCCTCACTCAACATCTTGACACCGAAGCAGAAAAAGAGCACTGCAGCCAACCAGGTGGTATAAGCGGCTGGCAACAGATTAGGAACTACGTGGCCAAGGAAAGCAGATAGAACGGACATGACAAACAAGGATGAGAACGCGCCTGCAAAGACCACAAGCCGAGAATGTTTCATTGCCATGATAGCAGCGATCAAGAATGTCTTGTCACCCACTTCAGATACGATGATCATTAAAAAGGACAGCATGAAGCCCTGTTGTGCCGATGCCGAGTCGGCTGAGCTCATAACAGAAGAAGCTTCTATAGCACCGTCCTTCTCCAAGTAAGTTTTTCCAGCCAAGCTGGGATCGTAAAATGGAGAATCGTCAATGTCTCCAATCTAAGTTGAAGAAAGGGGCAGGGAATGATGTTTAGATATGGGAGATTGGAAGGCTTGGTCACAAAATGAATCAGTAGATATACCTGAGATTGAGCGATGGTTAGAACAGAAGAAGCCAGTACCAATGCGATGGCAAGTTGGCCGTGTAATGACCGCATCATGTCGAAATACAGTAAAAAGCAAGATAAAGACGGAATGCCCAGAAAAAAAGCCCTCCCGCAAAAGCCAACCAATTATCCAGGTATGGCAGTCACGGTCCTCGAAATGGAAAGCTAACAGTGGGAGTTTGAAAATCGATGTGTTGCTTGAGGCTCTTCTTTTCTTCTTGCTAAATGTTACCCGACAAGTACATTGGCCTCATCCTGGCCTTGTGTTCAACTTTCTTGATTGGTCTGTCGTTTACTTTGACCAAGCAGGGTCTGACCAACGCAAAGAAGATTCATGGTATGTGTCCTTTTATCTCTCTTTTTTTTATCATAATTCTGGGAGAAGGGTCATGTAGGATTGGGGGGCACAGTGTGATCTTTTTATAAACTCGGCCATTTGCACCATGGTCGACCTCGGTGATCATCTCGACACAACACCTCCCAACATCGACATGCCAAAGCAGCTTACTGGTCCGCTATAGTGAAGCTCCTTACAAGCGAAGCGGATGGTTTTCATCATGGCTGTGCTGTATGTTGTGGAGATAGGATCCCGATCTGGCGATTTTTGTGCGGTGCACGACCGCTTTGCCAAAACAACTCAACATAGTAATGGCCATCAAACCTGTGCAAACTATCGACTTTGGACGGGTTATAACGTATGAACGACAGGGGATTAGAGTTGGGTTCTTGGCATCCAATAAATTATAATTATCAGCGGAGGAGGTGGCGGAGCGGATCAGAGACCAACATAGAACAGCAGAAACGGAAGTTTTTTATTTTATTTTTATTGGTCTTTTGTTACTGAAACATTTTCTTTTTTTTTTATTTGTATTCAACAGGGCATTCAGCTTCAGATGGCAAATATCATTACTTGAAGAACTGGTTATGGTGGGCTGGCATGACTACAAGTGAGTTTATTTATTTTAAAATAGCAAGGGTCTCTGGAACTGGCTGGTGCTAATCTATATTAAAAATTTATTTTAAAAAGTGGCTCTTGGTGAAATCCTCAATTTTAGCGCGTACAGTTTTGCCCCCGCTATTCTTGTCACTCCTCTTGGTGCCTTGAGTGTTATCATAGGGTATGTCATTTTTAAAAATCTTTATGGCCAGTAATTCGAATGACTACTAAATAATTTTGTATAGTGCCATCTTCGCTTCCATCTTCTTGAAAGAGAAGTTGAACGGAACTGGCAAAGTTGGTTGCTTGCTCTCACTGGTTGGTGCTGTTATTATTGTACTACATGCCCCGGAGGACAAGGAGGTCACTTCTATTGATGAACTTCTTTATTATGCCCTACAACCTGGTAAGTAAATTTGTCATTAATGAACTCATCCCCTTCGTCCAAAATGCCTAACCATCCGTCATCTTAGCATTCGTTATTTACTGTATCATTGTTGTGTCGGTCAGTTTGTGGTTGATATACAAAGTCGTGCCCCGTTACGGTACCACCGTCCCACTCGTGTACATTTCCATCTGCTCTTTGGTTGGCTCCGTGTCTATCATGGCCATCAAGGCCTTTGGTATCGCTCTCAAGTTGACGTTTGCCGGAAACAACCAATTTACGCACCCTTCTACTTATGCATTTGGCATTGTCGTCGCGGTGTGCATTATAACTCAGATGAACTACCTTAACAGGGCTCTGGACCAGTTTTCAACCAACGTTGTAAACCCTATCTACTTTGTGTTTTTCACTACTGCTACCATCACTGCATCTGCCATTCTTTTCCAAGGCTTCCAGACCGATAATCCAGTTAACACCATATCGCTTATTTGTGGTTTTATCATCATTTTCTCTGGCGTTTACTTGCTAAACTCCATTGCCCAAGGAGGCGCTGGCGCTTCATCTTCTGGTCGCGAGGCCGAGAATGCTCGATTGTTGATGAGTGAATCCACTTTACTCGAAAATGAAGAAAGCTTAGGCTTAACGGAGCTGAATGACAGCGACGATGACATAGAGTACGGTAGACGGTAGGATAGCCCCTGAAAGTCCCTCTTTTTTTCTTCTTCTTCTTTGCGTTTCCCATCCTTTCCATTGTATTTCATACAAGCTCTTTCATCGCTTTGGTATCCTACCACGTTTTTTTTTTTCTCTCGTTCCCCTGGCAACTTATTTCTATATACACACAAGCACGCTTTTTCTATCTCTGCATCGACATCATTATAAAAATCATGCTTTTGGTCGTTTGGAGTCGTTAATTTATACGTGGATTTATCAAGTGCTTTGAGAAACGGAGCTGTAGTATGTTGAAACGCCCAGTTGCAATGGGGCAACAACCTTCTTCAACACACTGACGCTCTGAACTTTATCATATGGGGAATTTTTATTCTGTACAAAACAGGAGAATTTTTTTTGGAAAAATAGCAAAGCATCAAAGGTAATGGAGAAATAAGAAAAAAAAAGAAGTACGAAAAAATCTACGCTACAGCTTCCGAGCCCGTGTACTTAGCAACGGAAGTCATTCCCATAATCTTGAATCCGCTTCCACCACGAAGCTTGACAATACCATCGACACCATCAACACCAATAAGATGGCCAATCTGTCCACGGTATTCTCCGGACACGATCTTGACGTTGTCCTTTTTGCCCGGCTTGACAATTTCCAAGTATTCCCAACCAACTTCCAGTTCATTACCACCGCTGACAGGTCGAACTTTGCAAACTCGCTTGCTGCGATCGACATGAACAATGCTAGCCTTTTGTCCAGCATGAGCCCCTCCGTCAAATTCGGAGCCGGATGCTCGGTCTTTAATGAACGATACCTCGATATCAGGAATTGGCCATTCTTCTCCAGTAGATTGAGCTAAAAGGAAAAGAAATAAAGGTCAAATTAGTTTTCAGACAAGTAGTTCACATGAAATCATTTTCTTCCCAAACTACGTACAATCTTCCGCTTGGTTATAGTCACCACCAGTAGGCATAAATGGAGTTTGCGGCATTTGACCAGCAGCTGGTGTGGTAGGCAAATAATTGCCAGGTGTAGGAGCAGAAATCATATGGGCGGCAGGCGTAGGAGCCGTCAAAGCCGCAGGTGTCATTGGTATCATATGGGCACCAGGAGTAGGTGCAGCTTCATATGGAGTAGGAGCAGTATTGGGCCCTGGAGTGCTGACCTTGTTTCTATCATTATTGCTACGCCATGCACTTGGTGTGGGCCAATCTTCGCCTCCCTTGCCCCAAACTCGGCTATCCGCGGCAGGTGTTCTTGCTCCAGCATTCCAATGATCATCTTCTCCACCATCAGTAGCTCCTCCACTTCGTCTTGGTGTTTTACTGCCAGAATCCCATGCCGGCGTTTTAGCCCCTGCTGGTGTTCTGGGTGCCTCCATAGCATACGGGTTGGGAGTTCGTGCTCCTGCATTCCAGGCAGGTGTCTTGTTTCCATCCATACTGTATGGGTTAGGAGTACGTGCACCTGAATTCCATGCTGGAGTACGGGAACCTGATGAATAATGCATGGGTGTCATGCCACCATCTCCAAAACGCTTGGGCGTGGATGGAGGTGGGTTGTAAGGTGATGGACTAGGAGATGCAAAAGCATCGGGTTCGGCAGCTGGTCCAATAGTACCTCCGTGAGAATCCAGGATAACCAATTTTGATTTTTCAACGGTAATGATCTTGCAGTTGGTATGAAGCTCGACTCTTGCCATCGAATCCGTTGTATCCTTGACAATACCCATATAACCTTTATGAGGACCTTTGGCAATACGAACAGTCTGTGATATTAAATTATCCCGGCCACCACGACCATGACCAAAGAATCCTCCGCGACCTCCCCGACCGCCACGTTCGCCACCGCGACCACCGCCGCGACCACCACGATCGTTAAACCCGCCTCTCATACTTCCATTGCCATATGGCTGTTGCTTAGTAGTATCAATAGCGGTATTCACCTATGAAATATAGTCGTTAGTATACATCCGTATTGCCCAATACTAGGTGCTTTTGAAGTACTTACGGCTCGACCTCCTTTAGCAGCAATACTGGCGACATTGCGAGTTCGCGTCACCCACACACCAAAGTTTTGTACGTACTCTCTGGAATGCAGGTAAACAAGCTGACGATATAGATGTAGAATCGTCCCAGATCGTCGTTCACCATCCTTTTCAACAACGGTATCGCCGGCCTGTATGCTGTTTCCGTTTGCATCGGTAGCTACAGCTCTCTTACTGTCACGCTTATTGGTAATCTGATGTGGCTGAATTGTTCGTATTTCGCCGTTCTGATCCAAAACTCTAAAGCTGTCACGATCCACCTTGATAATGACACCGACCGTATAGAAACTAATAAAGATGGTTAGTATGGCGATGACAGGCATGCTAGTAGGATAGATTGTGTTGAATGAGACTTACTCAAGCTGAACCAGATCATGCAATTCATAATTGCCAATCATTGTCTGGCCAAGTGTTACTTCAGCTGCTTCTCGAAGATCTTTGGCGAACACAGTAACTTCTTTCAAGGAAAGATCACTGAGCATAGTAACAACGCTCTCTTTGACGCTGACAATAAGACCTGTCTCGTCTTTATAACGGCCATTGATGACCTTGACATGGTCACCCTCTGTGAATTTCTTGCGGAGTTGACGTGGAGGAAGCTTAACAAGTCTTTTAAAGCCTTCAACATTCAAGTTGACAGTGACTGAGCCTCCTTCTACACTATCAACAACACCATAGGTATGCAACAAGTCACCTTCTGTGACTTCGACAGTGTCTCCGATTTGAAATTGGGCAGGTAAAGAATTGGCCACAGAACTGTTGGTAAGAGTGGACAAATCCAACCCACGCTCTCCGTCTTCGCCACCTGAGGCAAACTTCGTGACTTCATCCAGAGTAGGGTTAATGTCTTCGAGAGTCTACGAAAGATAGAAGAAAAAATATCAACTTTGGGTTATTTTTCCAAGCTTGTATAAGAAAGAAAAAATATTTACCAGTCCCGTCACTTTCATGTCCTTTTCTAAATAGCCATCTTTGAAAGTGTCAGATCCGAGGTGCCAGTATCCACCCTTCTTTTGCAAGCTGGAGGTAAGAGCCTTGTTATTGAGCCTCTCTGGGTTGAACAGCTTTTGTGGTGGTCTATATGTGCCCTTCTTCCGCTTCTTGTCATAATCGTCACGATCCTCGAGTTCCAAACGCGGGACCAATCGCACACGCACTACGTCTTGTGAATCGGCAATATCGATTATTTGAGCCAAATCTCCAGCATACTTTCCACGTCTCACTCGCGCCCATCCACCCTGAACGATGTCCAGTTGCTTCTTGGAGACATTGATAGAATCGATCATTTCTTTGATGGGAACAAGCATCAAGGTTGAGAAATAGATGTTTGGTAGGTTCAATAGTGCCTTGAAAAAAAACAACCATGTTAAAAAGAAAGTTAAGGTTTGCTATCACTCATTTCTACTTTATTGCAAGAAGATCTTTACCTGTTGAACGTGCGCTTGTCTTCGAGCTTCGATATAAATGTAACCCTTCAAGGATTCGCGAGCAAAGACTGAGTAGATCTCCAATGGCGAATCACTGTATTGACGATCGAAAAACCGCTTCATCAAACTGAATATGATATCTCTTTCTTTTCCAGGCTGATATTTGATGGTAATTATTAGCTGCGTTGAAGAAGACGAGATCAAAGTAGATTCATACCTTGCATTTGATCATCCAAAGATTGGGATCATTGACACTTGGAAGCAACAGCTGCTGTGGAACATCTTCAGCGCCCCCCTTGAAAGACTGTACTCGATTGCGACCGCCGTACTTTTTATCGTAAAAGTCTGCCATTTGTTCGTCGTCCATGTCCTCGACCTCACGCCTGCGTCGGTCCAGGTCCAGATGCCGATTGTGCGCTGCTGTACCGGTTGCACTTTCATCATGATCTTCTTCAATAAAGCCATCTACTTAAATAGAAGATGATCAGTACGGCTGCCAGGTGGATTTGATGATTGAGCAGACAGCTTACCTTCTTTGCCATATTCTTCGTCGTCTTCTTCTTCTTCGTCGTCATCGTCGACTTCAGCCATTTCATCAATGAAAGGATTGAATCTTCTTTTTGACGGACGTGGCTAGAATCATTGAGGTTTAATAGACAATGCTCGTCAGTAAGGAGAGGCAACCTAACAGTGGTACTGGTAGAAAACTCACATTGTCGTCTTCATTATCGTCTTCCTCTTCTTCCTCTTCGTCATCGTATCTCTCGTCGTCTTCTTCAGGCTCTTCAATGTCGCCTTCGTCATCAGTTTTTCTGCGTGCCATTTTTCAGGTAACTTTCAAGTAAAAAAAGCAGAAAGGAGCGAGAGATCAAAGTGAGTGATTCTCATTGGTTTTTATAAAATATTCCAAGCCCTCACCAGCTTGCTTCCCGCCAACTGCGACGTCACGATCACATGACTCGTCTCTAATGGCGGACAACGGCATGAACATTTCTTTTTTTTCAAGGGCTTTACCGGTCACAACCAACATGCCTCAATATACACCATGGACCATGCCCTCTATGCTTTCCATGTTAAGGCGTAATCCGCTTCCTGTGCTTGCAGTTGTATTGATTCCTGGAGCATATTTCTTTGGAATCTCGGCAAGAGAAAAGAGTGACCAACAAGCTGCCATACAGCACATTCAAGAAGAAACACCAGAGCAAAAACGGGATCGCTTGGAGCGCCATAAGGCAGCTTTATTGGAAGAACGCAAAGTCGTGATGCTAAAAATGCAACGATTGGAGGAACTGGAGAAACAACAGCACCGATAGCACTAGTGGTCAAGGCAGGCTCTTGAAATAAAACGTCAAGCATTACTTGTATTCTAGACAATCATTTTTTTTCGTTTAATTCTATACACTTGGATATTCTTTCATGTAATTGATCTCTAAAAAATCAACACTTGTATCATATTTTTGCTTGATGAATGTTAAGCTTTTTGTCCTCTCCTCCGCTTAAGATTTTATCTCCATCCCAGTGGACACTGTAGATCTTGTCCTTCTTGTCCTCTTCCTGGATTGTGAAAAGTGATCCTTTGCTGCGAATATCCCACACTCGGACTGTTGAGTCGTAAGAACCTGAGCATAGAGTGTATTCCGAATTGGGAGACCAAGACACTGAAGATACCCAGTTGGTGTGACCTGTCAACGACATACTAACGGCAATAGCATCTATCATAAACGCATAAGTATCTGTTGTTAACTACAGTCCCAGTATTTCTAACCGAACACTCACCATCAGCTCGTGGATCCCAAATTCTGATTATTTTGTCTCCATGGCCAGTTGCAACCATTTTAGACTGGTTAGATTGAGCAACATCCAATACAACTTTTTCACAGTTCTACGAATCGGAAGGGTCAAAACCAATAACCTGTTGAGCAAATGCTATTGAGGAAACTAACCTTAGTTGTCACATTGACTTGCTGTTCAACATCCCAGGATCTTATAGAATGATCCCATCCTCCTGTATACACAATGTTGGAATCTTTGTTATCGAAAATAACGCTGGTAACAGGACCAACGTGTCCATTCAAAGTTTGACAGAAAGACTATAAATGTAAAATTCTGTCAGAAGAACCATTGTAGTGTTGTGTCATAAAATTAACTAGCTTTACCTTGACTTTGTGACTCTCTGTGCTGTCAGTCTTTCTTCTCTTCTTGTTCTTTATATCGAGGAATTCAATAGACTGTTCTTCACTGGGGTCTTTGACACCCCAAACTTTGACAGTAGCGTCTGCTGAAGCAGTAGCAAACTTCTTTTTGGTTTGATCTACTGCAACTGCCTCTACTGAGCCCTTGTGACCTTTGCATTGATACAAGACTCGGTATGAAGAGTCTACAAGAGAGTACTGTGAAATTTGTACATGCATATGATTAGAATCATCAAACGAAGATGCTCATTAAATACCGCTTGTATGACACTAACCTCCCATGCTATTACAGTCTGATCTAAAGAAGTGGAATATACCACAACCTCATTGTCTAATAAATCAAATGTCAATATTCGATCATATAGAGGCAACATGTTGTATTTCGTATGCATACCTGTGGCGGCTCCAAATGCAACACTCTTGACGGCATCCGCATGCCCTTCCAAAGTAGCTACACATTCTCCAGACATATTCCACAGTCTGACCATGCTATCGTATGAACCAGTCAAAAACAATCTGCAATATATTGAAAGGTATTTGTAAGAAGATGAACATAGTTTCTTGTTCGGGGTGGCAAGATATTGGACATACTGTGATGACTGCTGTCCTTTAACAGAGCTGATCCAGTCGTCATGTTGGAAAGCAGAAACAGGAGTTGGCGGCAGCATAGACTCGACATACTCAATACTGATTACGTTTTCCTAAACGATGAACGCAAGTAATACATAAGTCAACCTGCAGTGAACAATGCTTGATATATGTTAGCTCTACTTACAGATGAAACATTATTCGCCACCAGGTATTGGGACAAGCTTGTACGCAAGAGTTCTCCATTGATGAGGAAATCAAACGGAATCGGTTTATCTGGACATCATACGATAAGAGTTGGTAAGCTCCATGTCGCAATTACATTAGCTGTTTTAGCCAGTCTTGCTTACCGTTGCCGAGCAAGTGATTTACGATGCCAGATAGTCCATAACGTTTGAAATTTGCTGGAACAAAGATAGCTGATTCCGTAATAGCATATTGCTGCTGCTGTGTAGTGAATCGAACCTGTACTTGCTCTGATTCAGTTGTTTCTGCCATTATGTCTGAATCTGTGCGTCAAAGTTTGCCTCTACCCTTTTTTTTTTTTTTTTGAATGGCTACGAAAAAAACCAACTCAAAAATTATAGCAGTCAGATCACGTGGAACTGTCGCGTCGTTTGCTGGAAATCGGCGCGACATTTTCAACGCGATAGCGCAATCCTTCAGGGCATTAGCCACCATGGAAATGAACACTGCCCCATCCAACACATCTTTTGATGAGCTGCATCTACTCATTAGGAGAACAGCCGAGAAATTCTCTCCGGAGAGCGATCTATCGCTTGTGCAAAACACACGAGAAACGATGCAGAGAGTAAACGAGGTGCGAGCGAAACAACATTACCATTCCCAAGAAGAATTGCGAGGTATGACCACAAGATAATGCTAAAATCATCTTCTAAAATTGTTAATAGTTTTCACTTGATAGCACTCATGCGACAGTTGGAAGAAGCACGCATTCAAGCTACACGACCAAACGATGTGGTTGATGACCGAGAACACATAGAAGCTCTCGCACAGAAGGATAAAGAGAAATACCATTGGGCAAAGCAAGCTCTTGAATTAGAGAACGACAACCATACCCTTGAAGCTCAAATACAGTCACTTCGAGGACAGATTGATGAAATGGAAGCTCAAGAAGTTAAAGTTGAAGATACCATTGACAAAACTACGTGAGTGCTGCTGTTACTACCGTATTATAGCCTGGTTTTACCTAGAATACTGAACATTGTTTGAAATGTAGACTGCAACTTCAGATCTATCGAGGATTGGGCATTGAACTCCTGGATGACGGAAATGGCCAATTTGTTAAAGCTCGTATACGTAAGTCAAATAGTTGGCAATCATCAGAGAATTTACTTTCAATTCGGCTTATGCAGAATTCTACTCTCTAGATTCCACAAGATTGAATGACATGAACACGCTTCCACTCAACGACAAGTACTCTCCTTTCTTCTATTCCAACTACCTCTGGGAAATGTGCAGCTAAATCCTTTGGCTTTTATGACTCCATCCTTGTACCATAATGCTTCAAATTTTATTCTAACACCCACCAATATACATAAATGTTGTTGATAATAATTACCAATACCAGTAAGAGATGATATATTCGTAATATGGAGCCCTTGCTACTCTTTCTTTACGGACTTTATTGGATAACTATCAGCAATGACAGTTTGTCAAAAACCCATTATACTGTTGTAAGCGGATCAATAGGGATACCTGATTGGCTTGTGAGCTCACGTGGGTAGGCTTAGCGCGTTATCTCACGCATAAGTTTGCGGCTTTTCTCTTGTAGTTTACAACTGCCGTAACTTTACACCCTTATTTACTGTACTTTTTCACTATGGCCGTCAGAGAACAAGTTTATGACCTTGTTGAACCTTTTGATACTGGGTTCTTAAACGTCACAGACATTCACACTTTGCATTACGAGCAAGCTGGCAATCCGGTAAGCTATATTATTAAGTTTGGTTCCAGCAAATACCTACTAAACAGATTGAAACTACATTAGAATGGAAATCCAGTAGTTTACGTTCATGGTGGTCCTGGAGGTGGCATAGGTCCTTCTGACCGTCAATATTTCGATCCTAAGACCTATCGTATCGTATTGTTCTCTCAACGTGGCTGTGGTCAAAGTACACCTTCCTCGTGCCTAGAAGAGAATACAACTTGGGACTTGGTAGAAGATCTGGAGAGAATTCGAAAGCACTTGGGTATCGATCGATGGGTTGTATTTGGCGGATCGTGGGGATCTACTCTCTCGTTGACCTATGCTATCAAGCACCCCGAACAGGTCAAGGCACTCGTTCTTCGAGGCATTTTTACGCTAAGATACAAGGAACTCGCTTGGTTCTATGAGAATGCGAATGGTGCTTCCTTTATTTACCCAGGTAAGTAAAACTTTACTCCCAACAAGAAATGGCTATCCTAGAAACATACTGATTCGGAGTATCCATAATATAGATGCGTGGGAAGATTACATTTCCATTATCCCCGAAGAAGAGAGAGGAAATGTTATGCAAGCCTATCACAGAAGACTGACTAGTGATGATATGGCCGTTCGTGAAGAAGCAGCAGCCGTGAGTATTTGATTTCTACTGATCTGAATGTCTATCAACAATTATTAATCTGTCTATTTCACGATGATAGAAATGGTCAGCTTGGGAAATGTCCACCAGCAGATTGTTGCTAGATGAACAAGCGGTGGCTAGAGCTGACGACGGCAAATTCGCTCTGGAATTTGCGCGTATTGAGAATCATTAGTAAGTTCTATTCTAACGTGATTTCAAATACGAGTGAAATGCTAATCCTTCTCTAAAGCTTCGTCAACAAGGGATTTTTTGAAACCGATTCCTGGATCATTGATAATGTGGACGTTATTAAGAAGCATAACATTCCTGGAGTGATTGTCCAGGGAAGGTAGGTTTTGATCATGACATTGGCAGGTGAATGATAATGCTCAAGAGTCTGATATCGAAATTTCTGCCTAGATACGACGTTGTTTGTCCTGCCGTCACTGCTTGGGAGCTCCATAAGGCATGGCCCGAAGCTGAATTTCATATAGTTCCTGATGCAGGACATTCTGCTAAAGAGGCAGGAATTTCTGCTAAGCTGGTGGCAGCGACAGAAAAGTTCAAAGACTTGTAACATATGCATTTAGCGCTTTACATAAAGATATGAAAGAGTTTGAATCTTCTGAATGGTACCTTTTTCTTCTGAGTAAAAGCGGCCTGCTAATGTCACGGAAACCTAACCCAAATGTCTGACAATCCTTTAAATTAACGACACGCCGGCTTACGCTTGACTTTCAACCATGGCCAGCGACAGAAAAATTGCCATAGTAACTGGAGCCAATTCCGGTGTTGGTTACGGCATTGTCGAACGCCTTCTCGAGTGGGATTGCGACAACCTGATAGTTGTGCTAGCGTGTAGAAATGAAGCGCGGGCCATGGTTGCCTGGCAATCGTTACTGCAAGAATTCCCAAAAGCCAAGATGGACATCCTGATTGTCGACCTTGGAAACTGTAAAAGCGTATTGAAAGCATGCAAAAGAGTCTATGAAAGGTATAAACTTTTCTTTGACAAAAAATGGTAGTACAGCTGTCCATAGGTAAACTCAATACGAACCTAATTGTTACTTAACAGGTACAAGCGACTTGACTTCCTCTATTGTAACGCTGGACTTCTCAGTGCTTCTGGACTTAGATGGGGCGAAGTTATCACCTTATTTTTGAAGAATCCAGTCAACTTCATTGAAAGTTCGGACGCCACACAGCAGATTGTAGGAGAGATAAATGACGATAATGTCGGTCTAGTGTTCGCAAGCAATGTACTAGGACATTACTTCATGGTACGTGAGCTAGAACCTCTACTGAAAGCTTCTGGCGATGGCAGAATTATCTGGACCAGTTCAGGCACAGCTGCGAGTTCGACATTTTCCATAGATGACTGGCAGGGCATCAAAGCGTATGTGATCGACTGAAGACTGAACCACGAGATGGATGAACTGACGCTCACGTGCTTTTATTCTTAATCTCTAGAGAAGAGCCATATGAATCATCAAAATGGGCGACCAATATTGCTGCCCTTTATATGAACGAGCAATTTAAAAAGGACAACGCACCTATTACATCCGTTATTACCTCACCCGGTGTCGTTGCTAGCAACATCGGTAACTTGCCTGCATGGATCGGTCGAATTAGACGATCGGTCCATTATGCTGTTAGTATCAGGAGAATGTTTACGCCCCATGTCCAGAGCAAGCGTATTTAATTTCTTTTGTTTTAGTTCCGATTTGGCGGTTTAACCTCACAGAATATAAACCCTTACAATGGAGCCATATCCAATGTCTACTGCGCTCAACTACCATGCAAGGAACTGGATCCTAACGTTGTGTATAGCTCTTGCACTGATCGATGGGGCTACTCCTTTGTCGATTTGCATCCAATTCAAAATTACACTCCGGAAACGGCCAAAATCTTGGTTGATCGTTGTGAAGCACTTTATCAAGAATGGAAATCAAAAGTTGAAGCAGAACAGGATTGAGTAGTTGATTACGATTTTGACTTCTATTGCTGCAATAGCCGATCATTGGGTGGTGTACATCGAACGAGTATGAAAGGAATGGGATAACAAAAAATTAGTCTACAGTTTTCTGCTTTAATATAATACAATATTTACAATCATAAATGAATCATCCGTCTACGTTATTACTATTTTGTTGATGTATCTTGTTTGATACGTAAGTACATGTTCATTTCTTCATCGCAAAGATCTTTGTCGTCCAGCGTTACCTTGTCCAAGTCTCGATGTGCGTTGTAGGACCATGGGAACTGCTCCCGATATTGTATAGTGTGTTCCAATTGCCTACGTTCAGTTGCACTTGTGTTTAGCAGTTTCTCTTTGCTCATTCCGTTTTCATGCAAGAACGCTAAAGTTCTCAAATCCTGTTCATCTTCGATAGACAGAGACATCGGTTCCTCTCCAATGATGAATTCGAGCTTGCGTTCGAGATGTTGCCTCATTTCTTCTGACTTTACAAATGCCGGAGGATTATTCAAAATACTGGGGACTTTGTTGTGTACCGAGCTTGGTTCGGCAAGCGCATTCACGTTCTCATATATGTCCTCGCCAGCTGCGCCCTGTGATTCTGGGCTTTCTTTACCTTTTATCAAAGGTTTAGGAGATACAACACAGTCCAATTTTAATATATCTCGTATGAAAGGCGTCGGATCTCTGCATTTCTTTCCCGGCCCGGCTCTCCATGGAAGCTGTTCAGCTCTGCCGCAAAAAAGTTTTCTTAACTCGATGTACCGTCTGTCAAGGTTGGTTTCAGATATCAAGTTTGCGGTCGCCAATTGTTTCAAAATCTTTCGACGATAGGGTCCTGAGACTGCACGTTCGTTTAGCACGTCCGAAGCTAATAAAAGGCATGAAACTACGAAAGACGAAGAACCTCTGCCAGTATGGTATAGCAATTTCGATGCCGTGCTGAGGACTTCGGTAGCGAGATTTATCAGAGCTGCCATTGTGAAGGTCTTTGACTGTTTTCCGTTTTGCATGGCAAGTATTTCATAATTATGCGTAGCTGCATCGTGAAGGTATAAGTAAGGATCCCAATATCCTTGAGGGAATACCGGTTTTAAAATGTATAGAAGGCGTCGATACTCCACTCCAACCGCTTGAGCTGATACTTGGCAAAGTGAAGCGCACGCTCGCAAAGGCATTGGTTTCATCTTCATCCTACGGAGAAGGTATGCCACTGCTACCGCGGTTATTCTTGTCGAAGCTGTTCGACGTTCGTTCAAAAATTGTCTGATGTATGTATATCCTATCTGTAGATCGTCGCTGGTCAATTGCATGTGTGGAGCCAAGCGCTGAAGTTCTAAACATGTTCCGTTTGAAACCTATGAAAGGATGAAGGTCAGAATGGATTTTCGCTATCATCAAAAATTAAGTATATTCATTTACATGGAATACTTTAGGCTGGTTGCGCCATTTTGCTAATAAAGCGTCGGTCTGACCGTCCAAAGTTGGTCTACTGGTATAGTCTATGAATTGATGTTGATAATCGGTATCGTCCAGTACGTGACCACAATTGGAACAATAGATAAGTGATGTGTTCTCAAGATCAGTTTGCCGATGGGAAGCATCTGCATCACAAGAAGGACAGTGATCTGCAGTGGCCATTGGTAAGAAGTGGTCAAATGACAAAGGTCGGTAGAGTTGTCCCGCAGCTTCCAGAAGTCACAGCCCTGATATAAATTCGATCTCCGCTCAGCGATCAGATTTTTTTTTGCCCATCGTCCAACAAGGATAATGGCCGATATGCACCAGCAGCTAAACAACAAAACAAGAAGTTTCCATACCACTTTATTTGTACCATCGCCTCTGACGCCTCATATGTGGTTTTTTTTTTATTTCCTTTCACATAGAAGCGCTCACATCTGTTAAATTGTAACCTATATAAACCTTTGATATTTCATAATATTTGCCCGTACATGTGTCAGCATATAAAGCGGGGAAATTGTGTTCTGTTCCCAATCGGTAGAAGAGAACTCAAATGGAATATTGGCAAAAGGTGTGAAACCCCAATCATTTCTTTCACATGTACCAAGGATGGTCGTGTGAAAAGATACGTTCCGCGAAAGAATACTGAATATTTTATATATCAGAAAATAATTACATGATGCAAATTGCATTTGGAGGAGAGGCTACACCTCCCATCTTGTTCAAAGGTGCGGACGTGAAGAAGAATTCATAGACGCCAGTTTTAGCCGCTTCCTCAGCCAAATGTTCGAGATTGAACAATTCACCAATAGGCATACCCCATCTGCAAACAGTAAGACTTTGTTAGACATTTTAAATCGATAACAACAAATATATAGTACATTATTGCTTACCCTCCAAGAAGAATAGCATCTGTTGCATGTTGAAATGAATGGTTTAGTTAGTTGTTCTTCACTTTTTCAAGACATCCATGCTACTAGTTTTACTTACGCATTGCGTTATCCAATCCGTTGGTTGGTGGCCAAGCTTCAAAAGCAACGGTATCACCTGCAACAGTGGAGAAATGGTGATTCCATATCCACTCCAAACTTTCATCGCATGGCTTGACGCCACATACCGCGGCCACTTCAGCAAGGCTTGCCTTAAGTTCGTCATTTGCATTGTTGTATGCTTCAGTGAAGCCGCTACGAATGAGAAGGATATCACCTTCCTTAAACGTAACACCTTGTTCCTCAGCGACTTTGTCCAGATCCTTGATGTCGATCTCGTAGCGTGTCAATGGGTCGTATTCAACGCCGTGTTTCACGGCCCATCGACGAAAATCAAGAAGAACAGCACGGCCAGCAATGCCTTTTCTTGCCAAATGGTGGATTCCGAGCTTTTCATTTCCTGATCGGACATCCTTTGCAGTGGTATTGTTGTAGAAAACTCCAGGTGTGTGTCTGTTACACACATGTCCAAGGCCGTCCCATTGACTTGAGGACTGCGTGTTCCAGTTGTTATAGACATCATCGAAAGCACAATCTGGCATCAGCTCCTTGATAACATGTTCAAACCCTCCACGATTGAACATGGTATACTTGTTTTCCATAGTCCAGTTCATCGGGAAAAGCTTGCCAGTGCGCACCAACTTGGACGCTTCTTTGGCACGTTCAGTGGTTAACAAGTTCATTGTTCCCAAACTGTCATCATCACCCCAGAGACCCCAAGCTGATTTAGCGGGATACTTTGCATCGATAGGAAGATCTTTGAACGAGGGAAGTGACATAATGACAGAGAAGTGACTGAAGTGGAACTTTGTTAAGAGCATGAATCCTATTTTATAGTAAGCGGAATTTGGATGACTGTACAGAAATGAGGTTTTACCCATTCCCAAGGTATCCCAACTGTGTCTCATAACGAATTTGCGGAACGACTCAAAATTGACAATTTTGACTTATTAAAGTGTATGTCAAGCTCGAACAATCTACATGTTTATTTAATTTGCCTCGGTCTATTCTGATGGGTATAGATTGTCAATTCAAAGACGTAATGGGACTCTACCGGCCGTTCTTTCCGGGTTCGTCCATAAGCTAAAATACTTAAAAATGTTTGTAAGCTCAATAGTCTATGCAGTTTTCGTCTTTGCGTCATGGGCTCGATAATAAAGATGATATCAATGCAACATGCAGTTTATATAATACGATTTACAAATCTGATTAACAGACGGTACGCTAGTGTCTCAAAATTCTTAATTTTAATCTTCATCCGATTCCGGCATGTCGGTAGTATCTTCATCCGGGGAGAAGGCCACTTTCGCATTGTGACCACTAGTGTTGCCAGCAGAGGAAGGTTTCCAAGTGCCGTCGTGCATGGCTAACTGATCCTTTTTCCGCTTGGCGTCGAGAATAAGGAAAGATTCGGTTAGAGTTTTCTCCTGCTTTGTGAGTTCCTTTATGCCATCTTCTTCGACAATACACGATGTCTCGAAATCCCAGTCTTCTCCTTCGGCAAAATGGGTGAATTTCATGTATCGATCAGGCCAGCGATTCTTATCTCGCAGAAGGCCGCCATTCCACCACCAAGGTCGACCATCAACACCAAGGTGAAGTTGGTTTCCGCATACTCGCGTTGGTTCACCACCATCACCTAGTCCTCCAATGACAGCGCCGTAAGAGCTGACGAACGCGTAAGGAGTCTGCATCATTTCATAACCAACCCAGAATGTCTGTATAAAACAAAAATCGATAATAAATATCATATCCAATTTGTCAAAATGCAGTTTTAAGACCATCGACCTACCTCTTTGTCACCATGTACTCGATCGTAAGTCACTTCGTCACGCTCACGTTTGTCGTTCATTTTACATGTTGACATTAAACCAAGAGCTGCTTTACGCTTGTCGATGACAACAACTCCGGATTCTTGCTCGTGCGATGAGCGCAAAGTGAACCATCTTGTCTTTCTAACAAGAGAACTCATAGTGGGTAAGAAGGACAGCATCCACTTTCTTCCGCCATCCCAGTCAGCGAACAAGGTTCGATCATAGAAGAAAAGGGAGCCTGTTTTCTTGTAACCTGCATCTTCCAAGAAGGATTCGGGCTTTTTGAAAAAGAACACATCAGCATCGGAAAGGATAACTTCGGTGAAGCTGGATGCCAAAATAGCGAAGGGCTTCATAGCCCAGCCGCCAAACTGTGTCCACGTGTCATCAATATACTGCGATAAGTCAACAGTCTTGACATTGGTAAATTCCGTCTCAAAATACTGGCGCTTGACTTCAGAGAGATCATCATCGTTGATGTAAAAAATTTCAATGGGGATGTTGGATTTGTGAGCTTCTCGAATAGAGCGAATGGTTGTAGCTGCATGATAGAACTGATCGTTGCCGACACAGAAGATCATGCCTGCCCCCTTGCTCTGCTTTTGCGCATCAAATAAACTGATGTACTGGAGATGCAACCACGGGTATAAAACAGTCTCCAACTGAAGAAAGAGTTCCCATGTATCCTTGAAAGGAGGTTGTTGAATGTCTTTTCCATTGGACTGCAATTCATCGAGATACTGGAAGAGAGCCTTGTATGTCCTCTCTTGCATAGTCAACGATTTGAAATTGGGCCGGTCTTCAGGCTGGGTCAACAAATTCATCCAGTCTGATTGACCTTTTACTGACAACAAGTACTCCGTATCCGAAAGATTCCAGGGCTTAGAAGGGTGAGGTACGGCAATGTCGTAGGACTGGAGGAGAACCTCAAGATCGGTGTCGTTGGCTAAAATCACTAAATAACAACGCCGAACAATCGCATTAATAAAATGGCTCGGTATACGACTTGAGGGTTTTAGCCTACTTACCAGGTTCCAAAACAGCCCTTCGTCCCTCAATCTCCTTTATTTTTGTCATTTTTCTTCTATCTTCGTCCTCTCTTAGCGTTTCTTGTTGATTGGCAATCAACTTCTGCATTTCTTCAGCATCTTTGGAAATACTTCGAGAAGAATAGTCTTCCCAAAAGTCTACACGAACTGTGATGGCTATGATGCCCATGAGTATGAGCATCAGCACAGCAAGCTGGATATGCCTGGACAAATCCCAAGATTGCGGCATGCTGTTTGCCGATAGAAACAAGGGGAGCAACAGATATCAATTTAGAGGAGCTTGAATGCAGCTTTAAAATTTTATTTTTATATCAGTTCAGGCACAGCGGGGAGCAACCAATCGCCCCTTCCCAGAGCATAGGAAAAATGCCAGCCTTATTGCCACTTCTGTCCAGCCTCACGATGCACTCTTGGCCCGTGAAACAAAGCTTGAGCGTTGGTTTAATTTCACAAGAAACAAGGCTCATATATTAAAATCCTTCTGCCGGCCACATCCAGCCCTTGGTGTCTGCTATATCGCCATTTTGAATAGCTTTGTACTGTTTATAAAGAGCTTCAAAGCCAGCGCCAATTTCAGTCTGTTCTCCAGATCCAATGTTGTAGGATTTCTCTCCTCGAGAAATTCTCTTTACGGGAGTGATTACAGCTGCCGTTCCACAAGCTGCGATTTCATCAAACTTGCCTTCCTCAATCTCACTGAAAGGAACATCACGCTCTTCGACCGTCCAACCAAGGTCGCGTGCTATCTCTACCAAGGAAATTCGTGTCACAGATCGTAAAATTGTCCGGCCGTTAGGTGTCACCAATGTAGTGACCCCATCCTTGTTGCTAAGAGCCACAAAGTTAGACGTGGAAAACTCGTCCACGTATGTATGTGTTTTGGAGTCGAGATGCAGGGTGATTGGGAATCCTTGCTTTTTTGCCTTTTCGGTAGGAAGAAATACTGGAGCGTAATTTCCTCCGAGCTTGAAAGAGCCTGTGCCCAGAGGAGCAGCTGATATAATGGGAAAAAAAATGAAACAAACGCTTAATGTCCATCCCACAAGCATAAATATGCAAATAAAAAATAAAAAGAAATGCTTACAGCGGTCAAAGTCTTCAATAATGCAAGCGTCGACAGGCTTAACACCATCCTTGTAATAGTTTCCGACTGGGACACCGAAAACGATGAAAGTAAACTCAGGAGCTGGCGACAACCCAATCATAGGGCCGCTTCCAAACAACAAAGGTCTTAAGTACAACGAACCACCAGAGCCATATGGTGGAACATACTCCAAATTAGCTTGAACAGTCTTCTTGATAGCCTCTAAAAAGATTTCTTCCGGAATTCCAGGCATGGAGCCGAAGGCGGCTGTCAGGTTCATACGCTTGCCATTTTCGTGAGGTCGAAACACGCGGATGCGTCCGTCCTTTGTACGAAAAGCTTTCAACCCTTCAAAACACTGTGCAAAAAAAATCAGCAACTACGCTGATGATAATTAACCATGTTTCTTCGAGCACCCTTTACCTCTTGACCATAATTCAAACCAGTCGAGCACATGTGAACGTTGAGGTAAGGATTCGTTTCTAGCGATCCTTCATCCCAACCATTCTCGGGAGTCCAGGTATATTTGGCATATCCATTGATATCACGGTATTGAAAACCGATGTTTTGCCAGTCAAGTTTGTCTGTAGGTGGTGTAGTAGGATTTGACATTTGTAACAGTTCTAAACGTAAAAAAAAGTGACTTTTACGTGAGACACAATGAGTGAACTGATTTTATTGGCTGAGCCCCGATAATTTCAGATGAATCATTTCCTCAGATCTTTATACTTTAGCCGAAAACGTTTAATTTCTCAATATTTTTGGCCACCTTGCAAAGTGTTTGCAATTCGATATATAGAATTAGATAAGTAAGATATAGAACTCGTGTTGCCAGCTTCAGAAATTTCTTCTGTGCTAGAATGGACTGAGTCGTCATCGCTGTTTTTGACAGACGCAACGGAGCCGGACGTCCGATATATTATGGACGAAAGCCAGGCAAACGTTCCTGTATTATCCGTCTGTTTAGACTCAGACTTGTCTAGCTTGCTTGAATCTGATTGCTCTTCCAATGCCTTTTCAACAAAGCTTTGATTCTCGTTGACTTTGTTAACGTATTCGACCTGCAAACTGTTTAACGTCGTCCGTAAATTTCCTATCTCCGCCAAAAGATCCTGCACAAGCTTGACCATGACAAAGAAGCTGCCGAGAGAAATTGTTTCCTGAGCCCATGGTTGCTCTTGATCCTTGACGCCTTGTTGAACCCATGAAAATCGACTATCCAATGCTTGAATATCTTGATTTACATTTTCAATGATAGAATTGGATAAATCCGTTAACTTGAGCATATCAAATGCACGATGCAGCCTTCGATTGAGAATTCTTATTTCCGTGCCGCTGAGTCTCTTCTGTAGATTAAACGCAAGGTCATATAGCACCTTGTATGGGTGACGTAACTCTTGTCCACCATAACTTGGTGAGTGGGGTGGTGAAGGAGTCACGAATATACTGGACTGAGATAATGGGGAGCCAAATTTGGTCTTCATAGGTGTACTGGTACTGCGCTGTGGGTTGATAGAGGCATCTCCTGCGTAAGTATCAACACTGATCATGCTCTCCGGCTTTTTAAACATTATTGGTTTTCCAGGCAGTGACTGTGACAGGTTTGACTTTTGCGCCTCTTCCAGCTTCGATAGTAGGGATATAGGTTGAGGTTTATGATTGCCGACATCCTCGGGCACGTTTACATTGAATCGAGGAGGAGAAGTAGCTAAGATACTGCTCGTCCATGATCCACTTAATTGGCTTGACATATCGGTTGATTTTGCATGTTTATGCTTGGGCATTGGAATAGAAAAATTATCCCTTGATTCTGCATTATGATGAATGTGGTCGTAATCCTCATCCTCGTCGTTCTTTGTATCATTTTCCGCTTCTTGTACACGTGAAGAAAGTGCTGAAATGGTCTCTTGTTGATTTAAGATTTCTCCTTTAAGCTTGTTATTTGCTGTGGCAAGCTCCTGAATTAATGAGATTAATTGAGCGCCTTGTGTTTCTTTATTGGGAGAACCTTTGGAAATCTAGTATGCACGATTGTTAGCATATTTCACATCTCACTTCGAGCACTTATTACCCTATCACGTACATGTAATAAGTCTTGTCGCATCTTGTTATTAGATTCCTTCAACCAAGCCAGTGCCTTGTAATCTTCACTGCTACTCTCCAGCTCTTTCATCTGTCGTTTCGTCATATGATATGATGCATGCAGTGCCTCTAATGAAATCCAACATATTTAACCCGCCATCCTTTAACTCAATAGCTCATCCTCACCACATAATTTACCGTATCGAGATTTCAGCTTTCGATACTTGGACTCGACCGCTGCTTCGTTTTTTTGTACACTGCTAAGCTCTTGCAAAAGGTCGTCAACCTATCATTATTAAATTGAGTGAGTCGAGGCCTACCATTGCCAGCGATACGGAGATTTAAGATCGTACCTTGCTCTGCATTGTTTGCTCCATAGAATGGCTCTGCGCAACTATCACTTGCAATGCCTTAATTTCTGCGATTTCTGACTTCTTAGCTTGATTTTCGTCCTCTAAGTTCTTACACCGTATAGAGATTATTTCGAGGTCTTTTTGCACAGCTTCTACCATCTATCAAGTACAAGTCATTCAGCATTATCCTACATTTATGCGACGAATTGTCACAATACTAACCTTTTTCGATCTCTCTCGTTCAGCAATAGCTCTAACTCGGTCGTCTTTCGCTTGCTCGTTTTCAATCTTTGCTTCATGGTTCAGCCTTTCCAACTCTTTCTTTTCGGCGGAAATTAATTTGATCTACATAGTGAAGCAAGCGGTTAACATACATGCCATCAACTTTATCCTTTAAGAGGAAGAACTCACCTTCTGTTCCAACTCGGCTTGAATGGCCTGAGCGTCCATTGTGTAGCGTTCATGCTTATGCAGCAAAGTTTGGCCAATTTCTGATTCAAAAGTTGCATAATATTGTTAGACTTCCTCACGTCATGAGCTGGTATTACCGTTCTTTACCCGTACCTGCAGCTAATCTTGCGTCTGATTCCGCCTTTTGGAGACTCTGCTCATATTGCTTCTGGCTTGGACATTCAATCTCGCCACAGCAGCAATTGATGTCAGTTGTGTCGTCCTGATGCGATTGTCGTGATGCTAGCAAGTATTCGAGACTGTCGCTCAATGGGTCATGTGAGGTGTTGTGGTTTCCTGGCATTTCTGCTGTAGAGCTGGGATCAGCCATGAGCTGTAAGTCGTAAACAAAATAATATTTCAACAGCTCTTTCCGGCTTTTTTGTACAATGGCTTCAGTCCAAATAGCTTCAGTCCAAACAAGAGGAGAATATTGTAATAAAAAGGTTTCAAGTTTCAATAGCAGTTTCAACTTACTTTTTAAAGTGGTGATACAACCCCAGAATGAGGACTACCTCATTCCTAACAGGCTGTAAATTAGGTACCTACTTTCAACTGGACTTACCGTCAGCTTTGGTACATTTGGAGTATTCGGTACTTGTGCTATTAATTTATTGTTTCTTCATCCAATTTTTGCCTACTGGTACTGTTTCCACTTTTGCCATACTTTGACTTCATACCTCTTTCATCTTTGATATTCACATGTGTGAAGAAGAACGGAATCTACGTTCCATTTACACCAGAAGAAATAATCGTATTTTATAAAGAAAAAAGAATTATTGTATTATACCACAGCATATTTACAGCCTCTATACCCATGCGAATATGAGCAAAAGATGTCAGCCCTCGGCTGCAAAATGCTACTGTTGAATTCTCATGTTTCCTTATTTGTGAATCTTTGTTCACCTGACGCAGCCAAATCCCCAAAAGTGCTGTGATCCATGACAAAACCATTCAATCCTTACCCACATGATAGTACACTATCTTTGACAAGCTAAGGGACATATCTTGCGTTTTGTTCGGATTTGAATGTACATCTCGAAGCACTTATACCTTTCCGACACTGTATTAACGAGTAGCATTCGTGTAAATGGTTCACATCTACATTGATAGTAGAAAATGTGACATGAGCGTCCTGGTGGGATTGTTTTCTTGACAGGAAGATTGTCTCTTTCTCGCTCGAAAAAGAAATTCAACTTGTCAACATCCATTGCATATTCCCACAACGAGAATGACCACCGGGTAGAAAACAACGGTTTGCATGCCATTTTCTATTCAGTGACGCATTTTCTCTCTTTTTGAAGATTACGAAACTCCTTTATTGTTTATGAAAGTTTCAATCTTTTTCAAAACACCTTTTATCACCTTTTCTCTCATCTTCACTTCAAATGGCCAGTGCACAACAAATGCAACTCAAGTATCCGACAGCGTACCATCTTCAGATCCTCAAAGATAGGCACCATTCAAACGATGGAAATTCGCTACCTATGGATGAAGACCGCTTTCTTACTGAGACTGGTTATGTGGATATGAGACAACTCAGTTACTTTTCCGATCTCGACGGGATTGGATCTCATGATTCCATGCCTTTCAAGGTCGCCTCTGAACCTTTGTTCACTGGCCCTTCAGATCCTATTCCTCCGTATCAAGTCGATTCGCTTACAATACACGGATCAATTCCTATTGGCATCAAAAACGCATATGCTCACCGAATGATACCAGAAGGCTCTAACCAGGCATGGTCGGCTCCTGATTCACCAAACCAAGCCCATTCTGGACTAAATTCTATTCCAACTCATCCATATTCAATGGATCATGCGAGCTTGTCTGCTAGTAGCTACGAGGACGATCCTAGGACACAAGCAAAGTAAGCAAATAAGGTTTTTTATTGAATGCTGCCACCATATCTTCGAATGAACATTCTCAATTTGCTTTTGTAATAGCTTGCAGCAGGCTATGGAAAGACGTCGAAGACGCAGAGAGTCTCATAACGCAGGTAAATCATGTGTGCTCCAAATATATCGGTGATCTTCTCATCAACCATCAATTTTCTTTCCAACGTCAATATTAGTGGAAAGACGGAGACGTGACCATATCAACGAATGCATTCAGGTACCGAACTTTGCCGCCATGAGGCAGGAAATTTTCCGCGCGTTTACTAACTATCATAGTAGAAGATTGGATTTTTACTTCCGGAAGACACGCCAGAAGGAAAATATAATAAATCCAACAAAGGCTTGATTTTGCAAAGTAGCATCGAGTTCATCAAATCCCTGGAAGATCAAATAGCACAGTATCAATCGCAGGTTGCTCAACTTGAAGCTGAACTTCGATTTTGCCGCAACGGTCACTAACCATTGTGAAGGACCTTCCTGTTCCAAGACTGCGGAGCATATTATACAGGAAACAGCAAGAATGCGCGTACGAGCGCCAAACCGAGACTTGAGACTGTAATGCCTTTTCCCTCGAAATTACGACTGGTTAGGTATGGCCGTAACAAGCTTTTTCTTTCATTTGCTGGCAATCCTTTCAAATATATTTATATTTTTCCTTGATTTTGGTTTTCCGGAAATCCCTTTTATACTCTACTCTTACGTATAACACTCATTTTCTTTACTTCACTTATGGAGAAGCTTGATTTGCATGTCACATTGCTTTTGTGCTCTCCCGTCGCTTGCTATCAAACATTGCCCTTTATATCATATATTTCTTTATTCTTTTGATAATTTTTTGTACAGCAACAGTTATAATATTCCATACGTATTCGTTCAAATGTCAATACACTCTCATCCGCCACATTGTGAATTGAATCAGCGAAATCCCATGACGTCGAAAAAAATGTGTCTGCAGTCCAAAAACACCAGCTCCGAACCGAACAAATCGACATAAACCAGAGTACCTCAAGAATCAAGTAGCCTTCCTCACTCAACCTCTATATACTACATCCATCACACCATGTCATCCCCAAACGGAAGTCGGATGCGCATTGGACAGTACAATATCATTAAGAGCATAGGAGTTGGCTCATTTGGAAAAGTCAAGCGTAAGCAGTTCACTGTCGATTGCAAGCGTTATTTTGCTACCTTTCAATGCTTACAAATTCAACATTCCTGCAGTGGCCGTTCATTCCACTACCGGACAAAAAGTTGCTTTGAAAATTATCAACAGGAAAAAAATTGCCAGCTTGGACATGGCAGGAAGAGTTAAACGGGAGATTCAGTACCTCAAGCTCTTGCGACACCCTCATATTATCAAGCTGTAAGTAAACTCTTTACCGACTGCTTCGCGAACTTGACACTAAAAATTATATCTTTTATTAGCTATGAAGTCATTGTAACACCGACAGATATCATCATGGTTATCGAGTATGCTGGAGGAGAGCTGTTCAATTACATTGTTGAAAAGGGCAAGGTAACTGCGCGACGACATGACACGGATCAGCTGTGGCGTTTTGTTTTCTAACGGGCCATTGTTTCGGCTAATAGATGGGAGAAGATGATGCTAGGCGATTTTTCCAGCAGATCATTTGTGCAGTAGAATACTGTCATCGTCACAAAATTGTCCATCGGTGAGTGTTTACATATGTGCTACCTCGTGCCATCCCGATTTTTTCATGCAGTCCCAGGTTAACAAGCATCTCTTCCAAACAGTGATTTGAAACCCGAAAAGTAAGTGTGGTGTATGAAACGTGGTCAAATGAAAAAATCTGCTTGCTAAACCATTTGCCGTGTCGTTTCTAGCCTCTTGTTAGATGACAATAATAATGTCAAAATTGCCGATTTTGGGCTTTCCAATATTATGACAGATGGTGACTTTCTTAAAACAAGTTGTGGAAGTCCAAATTATGCAGCTGTAAGTGTCCACTGATTCCACCTTGGGTGACGATAGGAATAGGTAGCTGATATTTTCTGTTATAGCCTGAAGTTATTTCCGGAAAGTAAGTAGATGTGTCATAGATCAGATTTACCAAATAGGCGGGCAACCTTTTAATCCAAGCATGATAGGTTATATGCAGGACCGGAAGTCGATGTATGGAGCTGCGGTGTTATTCTCTACGTTATGCTATGTGGTCGACTCCCATTTGATGATGAATACATCCCTACTCTATTCAAAAAGATTAATGGTAGATATGCCATTTCATCTTATATTTTGGTGATCTTGTACTAAATTCATATTCTCAGGTGGCATCTATACAACCCCTTCTTTTTTGAGCCCGGAAACAAAGTACTTGCTGACATCCATGCTGGTCGTGGACCCTCTTAAGCGAATCACTATTCAGGAAATCCGGCAAAATCCCTGGTTTAATGTCGGTCTTCCAGAATATTTGCAACCATTGCCAGATGCGGCCGAAACACTTTCACAGGAAATCGATGAATCAGTTTTGTCAGAGCTAAGCAAAGTGAGCATATGTTATCAGCATTTCGACGGAATTACAAACATACTTAACCATTTTAACTTTACTTTCTTCAGAAAATGGGATATAGTCGTGAAACTATTTATAAGGCTCTATCGGAACCAGATAATAATCAAATAAAGGTTGCTTACCAGTTAGTGGTGGATCATCACCGAATGATCAAAGAGTGTAAGTGCCAAAGCGTTCTCAAGATATGTATCGCTGGTGTACGTACTGACAGATCCTTATAGCCGAAAAACTTTCCAAAGATAACAACATAGAAAGCTTTTTTGCCACCTCACCGCCACCTTGGAATTCTCAATTTGAGGCAAGCTCTCACTTCAAACATTTCATACTCGCAATGACACTGTCTTCTTACCATGTTTATAGGAGCAGGCAAAGGAATCTGGTTATGATGGCAATAATCTTGAGGCTCCGTCCTCTATTGCAGTCTTGAGTTCAAGTTTACCAAAGGGTGACGATAGCATGAGGGGTATGTATGCGGTATCTATTACAAAAAATGGTTGATCGACCAATGCTAACCATTATTGTAGCACAAACACGCCCGTCGTATTCTGGACAGCCCATCATGCCAATGTCAGGCACTCCGCCTCCGGGTGCGAAATCTCCCACTTTGTCTAAAGTCAATCACAGAACTCCACCTGTCAACCGCCAACTATCTACTTCTGGCCCACCATCGAAGCGACAATATAAAGCAAGATCAAAGTGGCATTTCGGTATACGCAGTCGATGCCCTCCTTGGGAAGTCATGCTGGAAATTTTCAAGTCTTTAAAGAACGTTGGTTTCGTAAGTATAATTTCTTATGTGGAATTTTCTTCTCGTCAGCCTGACCACCATCAATTGACCATTCCTTCATTATTAGGAGTGGAAAGTTGTCGATCCCTATCATTTGCGGTGCCGTTATCGTTACGAGTCGGGTGTGATTGTCAAGCTTGATCTACAACTTTACAAATTGGATATCAACAGTTACTTGGTTGACTTCAAGAGCTTGGGACAAGTGATGGCCGAAGGACATTCTCCACAGAATATGAAAACCGACTCGATCGAATCGTACTCACCAACTTCAGACGACATGTACATGGTACCTGAAGAATTTTCATATGAAAATACTCTCAAAATGGCAAACGTCTTGTCTGAACAAGCCGACATTGGTTCAGAATCAGTTTTGAGTACATTCCCTTTCCTAGATGTCTGTAGTAAGCTCATCACAGAACTTGCCATCTCCACGTAAATGTCCTTTGTCACACGTTGTATTCTCTTTCCAATGTATTATATTTTCCCCTCATGTCTTTAAAGCATAATGAACCAAAAGAAAGCTGTGCATTTTTTTATTGAGGTCGTGCGTATATTTGAAGATTGATAATTCTATCCAGTATATCAGTTGACTCTCGCTTAATGACGACGAGATTCAGCAATGACGTTGGTGAGTTCCTCAACCTTTGCCTTAGCACGAACGAATGTACCAAGCTATAAAAGTAATGATGGTTAGGATTAATTTATGCTAATGCAGTTTATTAAGGTTGTACTTACTCTCTTCTTGCAGAGCTTCTTGGCACGCTTGTCCTTGGAGTTCTTGATCAATTCCATGATACGACGTTCATAAGGAGCGAAGCCAGTGACCTCACGGACGAGGTCGCGAACAAACTTGGTGCGCTTGCTTTGGACCTGTGCGTAAGAAATAGCGTTAGCGTTGGATGACATGAGAATGAAGACTGGTAAATTTGAAGAAAACGAATCGGTATGAGAAGAGACAAATATTATTGGCGAATTGACCGAATTGCTGTCGAAGCGTTGGAAATGGTGTAGCCCTTTGACCTTCACAAGCAACTTTCCGGAGAAGTTTCCACTGTTGTAGGGTTGAAAAGGTACACGTTGCCGTAAAATTGTGAAATTTGAAGTCCCAGGTTAATTGGTCTTCAGTATGATGGACATTTGACATTTTGAAACCGCAAATGTGCCATCGGCTGGCAGTAATGGTTGGTATTTCGAATGACGAAAGTTTCGTGACATTTTGAGTTGATATGATGGATGGATATGTTTACTCGATGTATGGATGTCGATGATAGATGAGTTGTTTCTGGTGGGTGATGATCGATGGATACATCCATGGGCTCATATGAAAAAAAAAAAAAAAAGAAGGTGGAAGAAAAAACGACAATGTAAGAGAGGAATTGAGATACATACACCCTTCTTGTAGGAAGGAGTGACCTTGAGCTCACGGCGGGCAGTGATGTGGCCTTTGTTCAGTCCGGTAGCAATGCCAGTGGCGGGCATGATCAAAGATGTGATGTGAAAGGAAGATCTACCCGGAGACAGACTGCGAGAAGCCGTCTCTACCCTGCGAATTGCCTAATTTGGATCTCACGTGATTGTGCGATGAACAGTAGCGGTTTCTTTTTCCACACCCCATTATAATAAATTGATTGTGTGCATCAACGCTAACCAACGCTACCAATAAATAAGACTTATTCTTATTCATTCTTTAAACCTTATATCCGACCATTTCTCTTAATGAAGTTTTGGAAAGGCGAAAATATTAGCTTATAGACTTCGTACGAGTAAGGCTCAGTGGATGCTCAAGTTCATGAGGTACGCATTGAATACTATGTTACATTTCGTAATAAAGCTCTAGTCAAGTTTGACACTGACTTTATCTTTTAAATTTACCAGTGGAATATCTGAGCAACCTGAAAATCGCCCTCTTTGCAAAAACTACGTATCCGTTTGCCGAGTAAAATATGATGAGATTTCATAATGACTTTCTATAAAGCGTTAGATAATTCAACAACTTTTTAGCAGGAACGAACTAACGTTTACTTGGTTTATTTAACTTCAAATCTCCAAGGAAATTTTTTTTGGCTTCTTTCTCCCGTTATTCTGCTTGTAATGTTGCATTTATCGAGTTTTATTTATCTCACTGTCATATTCAGGGTACATAAGCAGATCTAGGAAGTAAGGTGATTTATTCACTAGACTAATCACACAAAATATCGGCATCTTTCAGTGAAGTTTATCCAGCTAAACTTCCACAAGCCATGATATGTGGTGATGGAATAAAACGTAGCTTATAGAAATGTTATCGCTCAGATAGCTAATGGGGTGTTTGCTCTGCTCAAAAATTATCTGGAAATTTACACCCGCTCTTTTGCATAATATCAGGTATTTGGTATTTATGTAGAGGCACTCCTATAATCAGGTTCTTCCTGAAAAATAGATGAATGGTACATGTACCGGTGCGATGACTAGATTGCTGCTTACAATTATTTCCTCCTTAGAGAATGAGTACAATTACAATGAATTACTACGCAGTATATTTTACAAGCTGGTGTGTCATTGAGAGGAATGTATGCACCGAATTAAACATAGAGTCTTGTAATAGCATACTGAAAGACAGTACCAAACTGCTAAAAATTCTATTCAAAATATAGCACAGCATTCGCTGTATATAAAGCTACAACAAGCTCAACATAAAGGAAGCTATCAAAATATTTCATCTAATTTTTTCTTATAAGTATTCCAATGTTGTTAGACCTCTTTTCAAAACTTTAACGAAAGCTGGTGAACAGACGCATTAAATTTTTGTGGAACAACTCAGTAAAAATCAGCCCAAATGGCATCAGTAACATCTTATCACCCATAGATACAGTTCCACCACCGCCGTAAGCATACTTAGACACGAAGTAATTTTGATATTAATTATTAAATTCGCAATAACCAAAGTAAGAAAATGACAAAACAACGCGGTTTAGAACAAATAATTTTTTTGTTTAAATGCATTGTACTGTGTTAAGTATAAAAAAAGCTTTAAAGTGATTGAGCAAGGTATGAAGGACGTTTAAATAAGCCACTTGTGGTATACAATTGAGAATTTATATTAACAAGATAAATAACACAAAATTTACGATTTGACATCGAGCGGTTCTATGGTCTAATGGTTATGACTCCAGACTTTGAATCTGGCAGCCCGAGTTCGATTCTCGGTAGGACCTGCTTTTTTATTTTTTTGGGAGACAGCATTTGCCGCAAATCTTTTTGCCGATCGTTGTGGTTGACTCCGAACGAATTGTCATTTTTTGGTTTTATTATAATAAATGTTAGAGTGCTATATAAAGACGTCTGGTAAAAATATGAAAGCAATTACAAAAAGGATAATTTAAATTTGCATTCATTAAGCTTTTCCTCTTGGGCCCGGAATTTTTTACTGCGATTGTTGCGATGACACCGTGAGAACCAGCTTGCCGTGCAGTTTCAGTGAATTCCCCAAAAACACTGCATAGAAAGAACTCAAGTTTCCCAACTCAAATGTAAAACCCTAATTTCTACCGTCCGCATTAAAAGTTTTTTCAAGGTGTACGAATAATGCCAAAGACCCCTGTAACAAACATTTCAAATTTGGTAGTCGACAAGAAAACTGTGTATCATATGACATATCATCTCAAAAGACAAGTCATTTAAAGCAAATTACAGAAGTTATGACCGTATAAGATGATCACCATATAGTCTGGGAACAATCTATGGTGGCGGTTCTCGGCCCGTATAATGGTGGAGTTTGTACTGTGTGCATTCTGATAACAATATGTTACAAATAGAGAATGTGCCATGGTACGGCCAAGGCAATAGCGATTTTTCATCCGAGTAACAACACCAATAAATGTTATACATATCTTAATAACATAACCATTACCCATAAAGAACTGGTACACCACTGAATGATACTTTAGACATGAGGTCTATAGAGTGGCTGCAATCCTAATAAGAACAAATAGATGGGGTGGTGCGTTCAAAGGAAAGGGCAAGGGCCTACTTTTAGCTAATGGCTGCTAGTAAGGGACGCTTGGCAGCATTTGTAGGGCAGGTGTGATAACAAGTGGGGTCCAAATGGTCATCCACCTTATTCGATAGGCCAATTATGGAGTTAGTGGCGTACGTGGGACTGAGGAGGTAAAGTAGCATGAGAGTAACCGATCCAAGTCTTTCGATAATTGGCATCATGCCAATACGTGCGACAGTCCCTTTCCACTCCTCCTTTTTCCGGAAGGACGGATCACTGTACCACGGTACCACATACTTTCTTTAAGAACAGGGCTTAGTTTAGACAAGCGACTGGGAAGAAAAGATTCTATAGCATAGAGAATGTCTAATAAAACCTCATGTCAGCGGAATTCTGGTAAGCAGAAAGTCCAGTGTGAAAAAATAAAGTTGAGCAAGTCGGGTTACGTCAAATGAGGACTTTTTACCAAGACAAAAAGTAGTCCAGATAAGGGTTATCTTTTAAAGCGAGTGAGACCACCTCAGCGCGAACATGACAATTAAAAACCGAAATTCGCCGTTTTCCACATTTTCCCACTGTTGATCTCTACTTCAATTAATGGGAAATAATGCGAGCCGTGATCAAAAAGTAGAGGGCAAAGGAGAACGAAGGAAACGAAAAGCACTGTCAACAGCTGTGAATAAAGTTGCAAATAACTTTGGTACGAGCTCGACGACAGTAGCAGCAGTTATAGGCGGACCCACCCCGATAGGACACCGAGTGGTTTTACACGACCAAGCGACACCATTATCAACCTTGAACGGACTCAGCATACCGCGACCTTCAGCAGTTTCATCAAAATATAATCACAGTAGAGGGTCTTCTCTAGCAAGCGACGATATGTCGCCTGTAAGTACACCTTCGAACTATTCACCTGGATCCCTTCCACGTACATTCGGCACGGAGGCTGGAAGCCATGGCAGTCTTGTGATTGGAGATGAAATGGGATATCTTATTCTTGAAGGGAAACGGTCTATCGACCGTCGTATTCCACGATCCGAAAAAATTATGAATGGGTCCAAGCTAATGGAAGCAACAGCAAATCCGTCTACTATATATGACTATCAAGGGCCAAAAGAAGTCGATCGACAGCTACGCCAGGTAAGTTGAAGGAAAGGGGTGAAAATTATTTTAATTCCGTTGTCATTCCCGGGATTGCTAACGCTATTATAGCATTATCTCTTCAAGCGAATATTCAACGGTAACTTTGCCGTTCCACTAAAGAACCCGACGTACATATTAGATAGTGGATGCGGTACCGGTAAGTGACGGTAAAAATTATGTCGAATGATGATATGATTACTGAGGCACGAGGTCTGATAGGGTTATGGGCCCACGAGATGAGCCAAGAGTTTCCAAACGCCAGTGTCGTTGGGCTGGATCTGACACCACCGGCGAAGCATCATCGACTGAAGGATGAAAGACTTTTATATGTTCAAGGCAATGTTCATAATCAACTTGAATTCATGGACAATTCGTTTGATTTTGTATATCAGCGAGACATGGCAACAGTCATACCTTTAGGACGATGGATGCAGTTGATCGAGGAATTTTACCGAGTTTTGAAACCGGGTGGATGGCTGCAATTGGTCGAATATGGTAAGGTTTATAAAATTCGGTCAAAGACAATGGTGTGCTTGAAAAAAAAAACGGCTGAATGACGATGCTGACCACTGAAATATGTCTAGACCTTCCGTTCAAATGCCCCGGGCCGGTTCTCAGCCTGATCAACGACTGGTTTGAGATTGCGTCGAACAAGCTGGACATTAGTCCCCAGTACGCTTCCAATATCAAAGATTTTTTAAGAGATGCCTGCTTTCAAGATATTCATGAGCAAGTATACGATATACCCATTGGAGAGTGGCCAGATGATCCAAGTAAGTAAAATTTTGGTGGAGTTAAATAATAATGCTGAGAGAGAAATCATAATTAAACTTTTTTCTCGATCGGTGTTTCTAGTACAAAAGGAGTTTGGATTCTTGTACAGAGAGCAACAAAAGATTTTATTCAAGTCGATGAAGAAATGGTGGCTAGAAGAAATTCATGTATCTTCCGAGGATTATGATAGAGTTTGTCAAGAAGCGTTGAACGAGTTTGATGAGTATCATAGTTTTGCCCGATGGCGAGTTTTTACTGCTAGAAAGCCTTTATAAGCGCCTCTCTAGATTGTGTCCGATGAAATCATTGGTCAAGATAAATATATATAATTTTGCTGCCTCAGAGTCCGAGAAAAGTGAATCCACTCTTTGTTCTTTTATCCTTTTACTACTTCAAAAACATGGTGTCCGGCAACATATTTGACTGGCTTGAACTACCGACTTTGAAATATCATTGGTATGCACTTAAAGCTTGACAGTTGCCTGAACTACATCACCCAGCGGATTGTTAATTCAGTACATCTCAATAGGCATGTGGTACTTGCAACGTTGGTAGCATGTAATGTATTATTCGAGTTGTCTCGAGTGATTTCCCCGCAAATGTTCCCAAAGACTTTCAAGACATTCCGAGGAGTAAGTCGACTAGATCTATTATTTGCCTCATTCCGACAATTGACAAAAAAGGTTATCTGACTAAAAATTTTTTTTTTTTCTTTTGTCTGCAGTTCAATGAAACCAACTGGAATATCCATGTTGTATCCACTGCCCATTGTATAACTGTGGTCATCGGAGCATTTTTAATATTGAACGACTCTGAGCTTGCGAATGACCGCATCTTTGGTTACAGTCCAAAAGCAGCCAACTTTTACTCGATATCATGCGGGTAAGCGTGATGACATACATTTGTTGGGGAAGACTTTGTGCAACCTACTTAAAATTCGTCTGAATGAACAGATACTTTCTATGGGACATGGTAACTGCCGTTCGATACATTAAGCATCAAGGAATTGGAATGGCTTTCCATGGCGTAGCGGCATTTGCTGTTTTCATATTATCATTCGTAAGTGAAAAGTCGAAGATACAACTGCACCAAAAGTATTCTGTTATTTATCAAAAAAAATATATCTAAATTTCCAGCGGCCATTTCTTAACTATTATGGAGCTGTCTTTATCTTGTACGAACTTAGCACACCCTTCCTCAACTTCAATTGGTTTATGGACAAGCTTGGCTGGACCGGCAGTAAGATCCAGTTGTTGAATGGCCTTGTGTTGATATCCACCTTCTTTGGTGCTCGTATAGCGTATGGCTTTTTTATGTCTTATCAGACATGGGGTGAGTTGTAATTCAACGCTATCGGGATCTGAGAGATGACACACTAATTTTCTGTAAATTATAGTCGATGTTTATGCTGTTCGTGATCAAGTGCCTATAAGCTGTAAGTAAAAATGAAATGGCGTTACAAAATTCCGTAAAAGGGTCAGGGTCTAACAGTTGATGTAATTTGCAGATATGTTCATATATGGCATTGCCAACATCGTATTGAACTCCCTCAATGTTTACTGGTTTGGTTTGATGATTCGAATGCTCATCAGACGCTTTTCCACCAAGAAGCCAGCGCCTAGACTGCAGTAGCTCAACTATTCATGAACAGCCAGGTTCAGCAAAATACCATACATTCTATTTGTTACTACCCTTCCTTGTCTTCGAGACACTACTCAACATATATACAAACAGAGCAAGATGTTCTCCTAATTTGTTCGATCGACCGACATATCCCTCCAATAAATTTGACACTAGTAAATCATCCACTAACACATCTATACCAAGAAATGAGAGAGGTGCGTGTGATATATAGACGTAAGCGCCAACGAAAACAGGAGGTAGAGAAACCCAAATCGTAGATGGTGATAAAAATGAGAGACTATGGCACAATGAACTTTGTTATTTTTTGTGAGTTTTCTGCTATTTTGAATTACAAACTATGGCACAGTGTCTACACCAGTTCGTGCCGCCTTGGTGTTCCTCTTTCGAACTCGAGGGGATGCATTGGATGCTCGTGACTTTTTGGCTACCGGGCTAGTAACAGAAATTGGCGAAGTCATCATAGCAGATCCCATTGAGCCTTTCATGGCGGTATTTATATCGTTTGCAGGGAATCCATTAATTTCATGTTCGCTGGGAGAACCTTTACGCTTTCCTGAAAGGAAAAATAAGCTATGTTAGCAAGGTATGCTTCATTGTATGGTCTTACGGCTGGTGGTAATGTGTGTTACCTATACTAGGGCTTTGTTGTGATGGTGATGTATTTTTTGGAGTTTGCTGCGGGGTCATCATTCCGGCACCTACAAGTAAAATTGTAGTTCATTAGCATTGATGAGTCTAGGTTTATAGCGTACACTTCCCCCACTCCACTCACCTGTATCCAAGTTGGATTGTTCGCGTTTGATTAAAGGCGAGCCCGGTAAGTTATCCTCCTGTACAAAACTTCCCATTGCAGCTGCATTTCCCATTTTGGCAATCCTGTTTTGAATGTTTTGTGACACTTCCTTCAGGCTTTCTGGAAGATGCAAAACAGAAGAGTAAGTATTCTGGTATCAACACAAGTGTAGCATTCCCAGTTTGCAGTATAAGTACCCAATGGACCGACGCTTGACATTCGACTGTAGTATATTAAGTCATCAAAGGAAGCGACGACCTCGGCAATCTAGAGGAGGTTGGTCAATAAGTGGAAGTATTGGTTCCAAAAGACATCACGGTATTCATTCAAATCTCATACCTCTAAACACCGCATCACTCGTGGGCAGATGCCAAAGTCGTTCACCAAACCATCTGGTATAATTTCTCGTAGTATAGCGTCAAGCTTATTGCTAATATTCTTGTTATCCTTCTTCAGAGATTCATGTTTAGATAGTCCAAGTAACGTGTTTCTTGGTATATATTCTGAATATCCACGACTGGAGAAGTCCAACATGTCTATTTTCAGAGCTCCTGTTGGAGGTGATGGTGAAAGTTGTGCGCGTAGTCTGCCGTTTAGTAAAACCTTCACATTGCACAAAAGTTAGTCATACGTTTGATGGCCATAGCAGTGACATTGAGTACTACTACCTGTGAGCCGTTATCGAAGTACTGTATGAGTGTAGATTGAGAACAGTCTACAACGAAAGAGCCAGCTCCAAACATCAGCTCATTTGTGCTTTCCAATGTCCAACTCATCCGCACGACACCAGATTGAAAATATGTGAGGTAAAATCTTGCCAGTAGAGAAGCCGGTAATTCTAAGGGATTGTTGTTTTTAGAATATTGTCAATACGGGGAGGAAAAACCAAACCATAATGAGAACGTAATCCTACCAAACACTTTTTTCTCCTCTGTTTGCGCGTTGGTCATTTCATACCGGAAGGTAGCATTGTCTGAAAAAAAATCGCCAACAACTTTTTGCCAAAACGATATTTCCTTTGTCTGCAACTAAAGGTTAGTAACTTTTTCGTTTGAAAACATATAACGTTAGAAGCATATGCTCCATACCTGGGCTCCAGGTCCGAGATTGTCAAGGTATTGTAGTAATCGGTAGACAGCCGATCCAACGCCAGCTGGTCTGTGATTGGAAAGCAATGAGGATGAGTATGAATGGACAAAAGGAAAAGGGTCAACTTCGTAAACGGAATGATTACAAACCCAGCCTGCTGTGTGGTCAATTGGCCAGGTAACTGACCAGCGTTGATAGGAACTATGCGGTTCGTCATTGGCTGTCCAGCCATAACGGCGGATGGTGGCATACGTTGAAGAGCTGGGTTATTAGCCATCTGTTGGGGTATGGATGCCGCAGAGCCTACCGGGGGTTGACCATTCGTAAAAGGAGCATTCACCATGGTATTGTAAGCGGCAGCGGTTGGGTTTGATATAGCGCCTTGAACACCAGCCATGCCATGCTGCTGAACACCACCAGTCTGAGAGAACATTTGCTGCTGTAACTGCTGTTGTGGTGTCAATTGCGTGCCTGACCCTATGCGTTCGTATTGTCGCTGTTGTTGTTGTTGTTGTTGTTGTTGTTGCTGTTGCTGCTGCTGTGAAATCATAAGATCACGTTGTCGTAAAATTTGCTGCTGTGCTGATGTTGGCGCGGTTGCAAACTGTGTCGTAGTAGACATGTCAGGTACGAGATAAGTAAAGGAGGATTGGTTGCCCTGGCTGACAGGTCTTTGCTGAGACCTATTTTGCTAGTCTCTTGTCTGATAAGCGGGGTAATGCGAATTTAGAATTATGGAATGCCCAGGATCCTACGGTAGCATACAATTAAAAGACTTGATTATCGCGATCTTAAGGATCGTTGGTGGGTGCTGGGGTTGGCCTATTGAGTTGCGTTGGAAGCTTGACTGGATGAGTAGGTGCGAAAGTGCCCAGGTATAGAAAAGATAAAGGAAATCAGATATTGTATAAAGTCCAAGTGGAATATTGATCGCTGAATTGCGCTGCTATTGGCGAGCAGAATGAAACAGCGTGTTCAAAGGAATTCAGGTCGCTGTAAGGATGACCTTGTGTCTTTTTTTGAAAGGGGTGGGTTGCACGGAAGTGGAAGAGGACTTGCAAGCAATCCCACCAATGGGGAGCGCCAACACGTCATCGGATTTTCTGGTGGCAAATTAAGCGCTTGAGTCTGACTCGAGCTTTCTTGATCGTTACTAGCATGGGTCAACAACGCAAGAGACCTGCACCTGGAGTGCCTTCAAACCGACCCAAGCAAGCCAAGATATCAGAAAATGATGTTAGTGTTATATCTATTTGCTGAGGGGGCTGTGCAACTAATTAAATTGCTCCTTTACTGATCTAATTCTACAACATTGTTATCCATGAAAAAATTTTGACAGCTCGGTAAGGAATAAGTTTTCAATCAGAATGAAGCGAAGTACTCGATAGTAACTCTATTTTTTCAACTTGGCATTAATAGCTGAAGAGAAAGATATAGAGCCTACAACAAACGATCTTTTTACTGACCTAGACGACGAGATGTTGATTGACGCTAATCACGATGCCGAAGACCAAACCGGCTTTGCTGATAATGAAAAATTAACTGAAGACGAGAAAGAAGAGACTCAGGTATCTAATTGCTCGTATACTTACAGTGTGACATGATGTACTTCAAACGGTCCTAATTATTCTTATGGATCTAGTCAAAATCGCTTCTAGACGCTCCAGATGTCGCAAAACGGTTCAGAGACTTTTATATCAGTCAACTTACACAAGCTTTTCCAAATGATTTGGATAAAATTCGTCAGGTAATATACCTTTCATTACATTGAATATCGATGTTAAGCTCTGGGCTGATTGTTGTTTAGGAAGAGAACTTTGATCATCGCAAATTGGAAATATTGATCGACTCTTTGGAAGCCGGTGTGGATATTTTTAGCGATATGGAGAAAAACTTCGCTGTCATGTCGAGTTAATTCATCAAAACCCATGTACATATTATCTCATACAATTTGCATAAAATATTAAGTAGACATTCGAAAGAGATTTACCAAAAAATGAGAAATTGGAGACATCGTATAGTAATTAGTCAATTGCAAGCAATCTATTCAATGTCTGATAAATTTTAAAAGTTTCCCAGGATGGTAACTACTTTGTTACAATTCGTGAAAGACTAGAGATATCAGCTACTCTAATATCACGGGCTCGCGCTTTGACACTTAGATTTCGGTCACTAGTGACAAGACAGACCTTCTGCGCACCGGGATGTGTCTCCGTCGTAGATTGCCCTGCCCACCAAACGCAGACCGACAAAATAAGATCATCCAGATTCCGGTCAGTCTCACCCCACATGAATTGTTCTGAACGCATTGAGATATCATGTAAAAAGTTGTTGTGGGATGTTTGTATCCGCACATGAGCTTGTCTAGTACCCAGAGATTTGTTTTGTGAGAAGATCTGTTCAAGATAGGCAAGGGCTTCCTTCGCATTCGTGCCTAAAGCCGAATGATTTGAGCGCAAGCCGTCCAATTCGGTAATGACTTTGCGTGAAATGTTAACAATAATATGAAAGTACCATACAGGTATACAACAAGGATAGCTTACCAACAAGTGGTATAATAATCTGCCATTTGGCGCACTGGATAACTTTCTTGACATTGGCTAGTTCACCGATGAAGCAGTTGGTATCGATAACTAATGGAGTGGCTCCAGGTACAACTTGCTCCCGAAGTTCATTCGATTTCTCCTTCTTTTCGTCTTTCTTAGCCTTTCTGATATTTACGTTAGGCGTTGGGGGACTAGCCTTCAACAGATCTTGCTCGAGCTGCTTTCGTCTTTCCTTTAACTGCTGTATTATGCTATTTTCTTCAGCGTCATCTTCACTTTCTGATAGAGGATGATTAAATTCTTGTCGCAAAAACGGTGCTTGAACGGTTTCGTCTTCGGTATTTCGGGTTTCATGTTCAATCGTGAGTTGCCGAGTCTGCTTTGTGGCAACGTTCAAATCATCGTCAATCACACCAGAGTGTACAATGGAGAAGATTTCTTCCACTGAGTCAAATTCAATTACTTCTTTCATTTGCTAATTATGAGAGGTTAAAAATAAGCAGATTCTAAATCAACCAGAATAAAAACCCATCGTACCTGGTGGAGCACAAAGGCATAGCATATAATTCGAACTTTTCTTTGCAGCCCCACATCGTTGGGCATGATGTTATTGAAGTGATTCAGGGCTTCAACGGCCGGTGTTGATTTGCTGACCCTATTGATGGCATCTTCAACCCATCCGAGGCCTTTAAGGGTCGCTTCTTCTGGCAGTACCGGCAGTGTCATAGCTGATTGTAACAAATAGGTCAAACGGGCTGTTTCGTCGTTCTCTTCAATGTCCGCTGTTGCACGAACGATAAATATATCGATCAGAGTTAGCTTCAATTCCGATGGTATATCAGACAGAAGCTTGTTGAGGAATTGCACTAACAAAGTCCAAAATGCTTCAGAAACTTTGCTGCTTTGAAGCTTGCTCACAGATTTGTTATGCTGTCGACTTCCAATTCCTTCCAAAAGATAGATTGGTCCAATGATGCGTTCCCAAAAGCTCTGCCGACGGTGACCAGAATGGTCACAACGATAGACAACAAAACTAAGAGTGAGCCATTGCAGGATGACATGTATATAAACGAGCCATGATTCTTGATGACGTCCACTCTCTGGCCGTGGCGTGATCGCATCAATCCACCATGGGTTCTTTTCATGACTGGCAAATGAAACGACAGTGACAGGGAAAGGTGGAAGCAATGGTGTTGCGATGTTCATTTCATGGTTGGCATTATAGCGAGAAAGCATCTCCACAGCAACTTGTATTGATAGATCAATTCCATTTGAAAATATTTCGTCTTCCTGTAGTAAACGTACCATCTCGTCTGGAGATTCTGCTACGCTCGTCGTACGTTTCATGTCATTACTCTCCGGCAGATTGATTTCCTGTGATATGTTTTGATTTTCATCATCGTTGGTAGATCGAGACTGTGAATCAAACAAAATTCTGAAAGCTTCGGATGTGAGTTTACCCAATCGAGATGTTGGGTAATTGTAGTGGTATATACTGGCTAGATTGGTTATAGCAAGTTCCATCCAAAACTGCTCTGTCCCCGACAATCCTTTGCGTTCGGAGGGTGGTGAAGAATATTCATGAAGGGCTACACGATTGTTCGGAAAGAGGCTTTCAAAGAATCGTCTGCGAATTTCCTTGAATTGATCAAGGCCAATTTTGGTGAACATCATACCGTGTAGACGAATGAATAGCGAGATGATAAGATGGTCAGATTTAGATTTTTGATCCAAAGCTTCAGAGCTGTCATTATTTGGATTATTTTGTTTGTTTGACTGGCTGGCCGGCATTTCGCGTTGTGCTTTATGTCGTCTGTGGTTTGTTGCTTGAGTGGATTTAGTATACTCTGTGACCCATTGTCGATTTTCTTCAAGTAAAGCCAGTATGCCTTCTCTTCCATTCATGAACGGATTGCGTCGTACAATTAAACTGCAGATATTCAGATATAATTTGTGACATGCTTCCAAAGAATTTTGACCATGCATCAGTAGTGCTAAATTGAAGAAAGGTTTTCCCGCATTTGGCATAAGCCAGCTGGCTAAAGTATACCACTTCCAGGCAATCCTTCTAGCATCTTCTCGATTGATGGGCTTATTGTTGGCAATTCTGAATTTCGTAGCAATGTCATAATCTGCTTTTGCATCAGTAGTAAAGCTCCAACGGTATCGTGCCAAGTCACCGCGATTTGGCACACTCTTGAACCATTTCCGTCGTTTGTGTCCAGTCCAAGCAGGTGCTACGTCGTAAGTAGCTCTGCTATCTTTGCTTTCCAGTTCGAAGACAGCTTCCATCAGTCGTTCGTAGAAATCATCAGCTTGGATTAAGAAGTCGTTAAACAGCAATTTCATCATGATATATTCTTCGCGTGCAGAGTCAATATCACCCGATACACCACTGCGAATTTTAGTAGAATTGGATGTTGCTGAAATGTCGTCTTCGTCGGAATCAACTTCAATGAGCATGCTGGTGTCGCTATCCTCTTCCTTGCGTGCCCGACCTCTTTTCGCACAGACCTTGAGAGCTTGTCGAAATTGTTCCACCAAAGAATATATTGCACGCTTCCAACATAAGCTCTCAAGGCTCTTCTTTTCGGAAAAGGCATAATCCAATTTGATCAAGTCCAAATATCTGTTAGCTAATCGGATGTGTAATTGGATTTTTTGTTCCCACACGTCCTTCTTCGTCGACAGATCGATGTCAGAAAATCCTGGCGCTCTATCCTGTCGGTTGCTGTGTCTTGCTGAGGATGAGCTGCCATTTCCAGTATCCCGATTGCGAGAATTGAAGGGTAAATCGCTATCTCGAAAGTCGCCATTTTGTCCATTTAGTGCCAGTAGTCTTGCCGAACTTGCTATTTGAGCAATCTCATTTTCGACAGCTTGTATATTTTTGAATGCTGACTTTACTGCTCGCTTGTGGGCTTCTTTGGCTTTATCAGTTAACGTTTTGGGTGTCCGTAGGTCAGATCTTGAGTTGGGCCTGTGAGGCTCGTCTACCATTAAAGCAGGGCAGATAAAAAAATGCTGTTGCGTGACAGATTATTCAATTTTGCGGCCCCAGGTAAAATTTTAAGTAGTGCCGCGGGAGCACGGCCTCCCCCTTTCAAAAGCGCAGCTTCCAATGTTGCATGTCTGTCTCCAATTCTGACATCGAAGCCCTTTTCGGAAATGGTATTCAAAAGAAACTGCGAGAAAGTATTTCATGTAAGCTTTACTAATTAATCCTCAAAGCTTGCTTAGACTTTCCTGAAGATGTCCTATATCGATCGGCACAAGAGCTTGCAGCTGTTATAAAGATCTCTGAGACCGTTGCACAAAATTTGAAAAGGGAAGCTACAGCGCGTATCTACCCATGGAAGGAAAAACATATTCAGGTTTGCGATCTACTTAACGTGTCATCTACGCCTGACTGTATCACTCTTGGCGACGCTACTTTGGATCACGTTGTCGGTGGCGGAGTGTTCACGAAGGCAATTACCGAAGTGGTCGGCCAAAGGTACTTCTTACAGTTGACTACAAACCATGAAGATAATTAATGACTAATGTGTGGAGGTTCTTCAGCTCTTCTGGAAAGTCACAACTTTTAATGCAATTGCTACTTACTGTGCAGCTCCCTCGCTCGCTCGGAGGTCTTGATGCTTCAGCTCTATATGTACACACTGAAGGAAGACTGCCAACTAATAGACTGCATCAACTTATTAATAGCTATAGTCAAAAATATTCTGGAATCATCGACAAGGAAAAAGCCTGGAATTCGATATATACCTTGCGACTTCACACCACGAATGCTCAACATACTGTGCTCGGATACCAACTTCCAGCAATGCTACAAAACACTCCCGACATTCGACTGGTTGTTATCGACTCGATTGCCTCCCTATACCGCGGCGAACATTTTGAGTTGGATGATGGAGGACGTCTGATGAAGGCTTCTGAAGTGTGTGATCTCGGTATTCGCTTGAAGAAGCTTGCTGATCAGCACAATGTTGCAGTTGTGGTTGCTAATCAGGTCACTGACGACTTCACGGCAGGCAGTAGCTCAGACCAGCCTCTTACTGATTTCGACAAAAGGCTCTGGAGATGGGCCCATCTGCCAATGTACGCAAGCCAGAACGAAAAGTATGAATTAGACTTGGATACATTCTCCGAATCATTATCGAAGCAAGCAACGCTTGGCTTGACATGGGCAAACACTGTCAATTGCCGAATCCGTATGGCGAGATCTTCTGCGCTGGATCAAATAACCAGGCGCATACTATGTTTAGAGTTTTCTCCTTATACCAATCGAAAAGGCTGCGAGGTACAGATTGATGACAACGGTATGCATGTAAAGGAAAAAGGATAGGATCTACTCTCTATGTTTGATGCACTATATTTTGCACGAGAACTTGTACGATAATATAAAATAATATGTATTATATTAATATTGATCGATGATCTAGCTTGGACATACCTTTCATTGGCGATAGTTGGTTGATGAACATAAACCTCACATTTCCATCACAGTTGGCTATCACTGTCGAGGTTTTTATCACCCCTCGCGCTTTTGGTTTCTCGCAGCGGAGGTGCCATTTGTGACTTGCAAAATGGGACATGTTCAGTTGTAGTGTTTATGAATATAAAGGTTATGTTTTGTTAGATATTCCACGTGTGTAAAATCCCTCCATTTTGTCTGCTTATAAGCTAGTATATAAGTTTTGCTTTGTGATGCCCTGGGCATATTCAGTACGGAAAAGGCTCGTGGCGTTGGAACGTCTAATTTCGAGTTGAAATTTAACATTGAAAAGAAATGTGACCGGTTCACAGACACTGAATTTTTTTTTTTTGGAATATGGATTTTTTTTTTGTGAGGAAGACTGACTAGTTTTCCACTCTCAATCAATTGCCTTCAAACGAAATGGGTAGAAACCAGTTTAAAGCCAAGCAAGATACGAACGTAGCACCAAAGGCTGTTGAAGCTTTGCTCTCTGCCTTCGATTCACCGAGCAATGATAACTTTGCTCTCGTGACGCAAGGAATTGACCGCCATAGACTTCGAATCTTTGATCCACGATCCAGTACTATTAAATCCGACTTTTCTTCCAGCAAAGAGGATAAATTCACATGTCTAGCCTGGGGAACTAGCAGATCTGACGTTGACATGGTATGTTTTATGCACGGCTTGAATTCTACCTCTGGTATATTAACTAATCCAACCTTTATCGGCTAATAGAGCAAAGCATCTAAGAAGAAGAGAAAGACTTCTTCCAACAGCCAAAAAGTGCTAGCCCTCGGCTTGCAAAATGGATCTATTGCTATATACTCGCCTGTTCACGGAAGAATTGTGAAGACTCTCGCTGGGTCACACACTCTGCCCATCAATGACTTCGTTTTCAACCAAGCTGGTAATGTTGGTTACTCAGTTTCTGAAGACCACCACGTTGTTGAGTGGGATATTGAAGAAGGAAGAGAAATCAGGTTAGTCAATGGTTGTATGGGCGAGTTCGCATGTTTAGAACCCTTTAATAACTCCCTTTACAGCAAGTGGAAGGCCGACTCAAAGAGCATCAAAAAGTTGGCCCTTAACCACAGTGAAACTAAGCTGGCAACTGCAGGACACACCATCAACATTTGGGATCTAGCAACGAAAAAGATCTCCAAGGTAAGGGCGGTAACTGGGGTCAACAGAAGGAGGACTCATCAAGCTAATAATGGACTATATCATGAATAGAAATTCACTGGTCATGCAAGCGCTATCACTAATGTTCTCTTTGGTGCTAACGACGATATCTGTGTCTCCATCGCTGAAAATGACCGTTATGTCAACGTTTGGGATTGCTCATCTCAATCTGACGATTCCGGTAACATCACCGCCTTGACAATGGATAACGACATCGTACATGTCGATATCTCTTCAACCGATAACACAGTGTTAGCTTTGTCTGAGGATGGTATTACTGGTATCTGGCAAAATGCCTCCTCCCCTACATCGGCTTCAGCAGCCTCCTCCGGACCCAAATCAAAAAGAAAGATTCGGTCAACCACTCGACAGCCAGATTCCTCCATCAAGGTTGTCTCAAGCGATGATGAATCTAGTACCATTCCCATATTAATGACAGCCTTCATGTCGGGAAGCGACAAAGATTTTGTTATCATTGCTCGTGGTTCTACAATCAAGCCAGCTTTTGAGACTGTGGTATGTATACATGAAGGAGCATTATTGTTATACCATGAATTTATAGTAATGTGCATCAACTTTTGTTTCAAAGCGAGTTCTCGATGCCTCTGGATCTTTGTCACAGGATATTGTCTTGACCAGACAAAATGTAAATGGTTACCTCGTAGACAAAGCGTCACTTGCAGCAAGCAACTTGGTAAGTGTCGCATATTATGGGATTATGGCGCATTGTTATGAGAAGTGTAGCTAACATTCACATGTACTTTACACAGAAAACTACCCAGAAGAAATACGATGAATCATCTGTTACAGTACTGGGTAACACTGACTTTGCCATTTCAAATCCTGCTTTGGCTCAAGATGATGATGATGAAGAAGATAGCAACCAAAATGAACCATCAATAGAGCAAAAGTTGTCAGGTTTGGCAGTTGAAGAGTCTGGTGCCGGAAACAACACTGGAGCTCAAAACGGAAAACCAAACAAGTATGCTACTCCATCTGCCAGTTCATTGCAACAAATGCTTGTCCAAGCACTTCATTCCAACGACACGCAATTGTTGGAGGCTTGTTTGACGTACAGTAACCCCGAGATCATTCGAAATACTGTGCGAAGACTTCCCACCACCTTTGTCATTCCGTTCTTACAGCAAATTGTTGACAAGTTCCAAGAGAGACCAAACCGTGGTAAAGCGCTTTTGGAATGGATCAAGGCAATTCTCTTAATACACACTGCATACCTGATGACTGTAAGTTCATTCTCAATGCCACCGTCATTATGTTGTTCGTACGTTCTCATGTGAACCATGCTTTTTCAATAGGTTCCTGATCTGGTTGGTAAACTCTCCAATTTCTATAAGGCACTGGATGCACGACTTGGAGTTTTCCAGAAGCTCCTTGGACTGCACGGTCGATTGGACTTGGTGATGTCCCAAATAGACATGCGATCACAGTACGCCCAAGAAGATACCACCAACGAACCTATCAATGTTTATGTTGAGGAAGACGAAGAAGAAGAGTTTGAAGATGAGATGATCGGTGAAGAGGAAGATGAAGACGATGGTGATATGATGGAGGTAAGTAAAAGCGGGCATACAATAGCAGTCGTTGTAAACATTGGGTTTTAATTCAGCTTTGTTTGCTAGTATGATGATGAGGAAGAAGATGAAGATGAGGACGATGATGACTTGGATGAAGACTTAGATAGCGACGATGAAGAGTAGATGATCACATCCTTCTATAGACTATCTGATTCTCGCCTAGAAACCATAATGCATTTCAAATTTTTTTTTTTCAATATACATCGTTCTTGTCACACCAAATGCCTTTTTGTCCAAGCCCTTAACGGGCGGCGAAACCGTAAATAGAAATCCACGAGTTTGATTACTGAAAGTTTTCATCGTTTCTTCTTCTTCTTCTATGTCGTTTTTCGAAGATATTGCTAAAACTGTTAAAGGAAATCTTGAGGAGCTCGAGTTTCGCGCAAAGGATTTCTTCAATATTGACGATGAGGAAAAGCGTGAGGAGGCATATCTTGCCGAGCACCACCGTTTCGATTCTTTTGCACCTGTTCGTGAAGGAGCTCAAGTCAAGTACTTTGTAGACGGCAAAGATTACCTATGGTTAGTGAGGACTATACCCCCTAAGTGAATAGAGAGCTTATCTAACCCGTCTTTCATAAGGGCTGCGTCCGAGGCTATCGAGAGTGCTCGCGATATGATTTTTATCGAAGACTGGTGGTTGGTAGGTGCCGTGCTGTGATGCATGGGGATGATCGTGACTGTTTTATGAAGTAAATGAGGCTAACGGAACGGGTCCTACTTTTTATAGAGTCCTGAGCTTGTGAGTATCTTTTTCCATGAGAGAAAGGGTTAGTGTTAGACTTTGATTCTCAGACAAAACGCGCATTAGTTCCTCCGCAGACCTCCCACCAAGTATCCCGAGTATCGTCTCGACAAGTTGCTCAAGAAGAAGGCTGACGAGGGTGTAAAGATCTATGTCGTAGTATACAAGGTAACACAGCGGGATGGTTTGTTGAATATAGAGTTGTCTGCCCCTTCTCAAACGTCATATTTCAACAGGAAGTAGAGATGGCTTTAACTTTGGATAGTGAGCATACCAAGACTTGGTTAGAGGGTTTAAGCAAAAATATTGTCGGTTAGTTTTTTCATGTCCTACATCTTATCAATGGAAGTACTGAGTTGACCACTGACGTTTTGATATCTTAGTTCAAAGACACCCTGATCATTCTGCTGGAGGAACTTTCTTCTGGGCTCATCACGAAAAGTTCCTTATCGTGGATAACAGGATAGCCTTCTTGGGTGGCCTCGATCTCTGTTTTGGGTATGTGGAGTTAATGGAATTGAACGGTTATTTCGTGACCTTGACTAAATCATCATTTGTATAATTTTTGCTGCACAGCCGTTGGGATACACATACCCACAGACTGGCAGATTTCCACTGCAACGATCCCAGTCTTGAGGTATGGCCAGGTAAGCGTTGTAGGTCAAGTAACGTTTTTTATGTGCAACCACCATTAACGGTTTGCAATTTATCACAGGCCAGGACTACAGTAACCCTCGTATTGCTGACTTTAAGGATGGTAAGATGCTAAGCTATTCAACCAGTGAATTTAAAGCTTTGATGCTAAACAATTTTCATTTGACCCCAGTCCAACATTGGGACTTGCAGTTGATTGACAAAACAACTCTCGCCAGAATGCCTTGGCACGATATCTCTCTTGCCATGCTTGGTGGACCTGTCCTTGACGTTATCCGTCACGCATGTGAAAGATGGAATTTCATCAAGGCAAGTGTTGCTAGTTGAGACCTGGGTTACACGCATTTCAACTAACCTTTTTGCTGTAGCACCAAAAATCCATGGATCGCGAGGAGGTGCCATTTTTGCAACCACCACTCGGAGGCTTTGGTCACGCACAGAAGTTTCAACCACCATCTGACTTTTCGCTCTTCCGCAAGCACGTTCACAACACACGTGGTATCAAAGGTTCTTGCCGTGCTCAGATCTTGCGTAGCAGTGCTGACTGGAGCTCCAATATTGAAACCGAGGTAAGCCATTGACATGGCTCAAATTGGCGCGTGTGCAAAAATCTTATCAACCCTATTTCCTCTCACTAGCACTCCATTCAAAATGCCTATATCGAAAGCATTCGTAACGCTCAGCACTTTGTTTACATTGAAAATCAGTTTTTCAGTAAGTGCTTACATAAAGGTTTAGACCGAAACGAAACGTACTCTTAATATCCTCCCATCCTTTTAGTCACTTCTACATCTGACACTGACAAGGACTTCATTCTGAAGAATCAGATCGGTGCGGCTATTGTAGACCGTATCAAGCGTGCTCATGAAGAAAACCAGGCGTTCCGCGTCATCGTTGTCATGCCTCTCATTCCTGCTTTCCCAGCTGATTTGAGTTCAAAGGATGCAGGTGTTGCACGGTGAGTCTTGACACGCCAATGTCCCATTTTCAAAATCTGTGTTGACTCAATGCTATTGTAGACTTGTCATGCATTGGCAATACGTTTCCATTTGCCGTGGCGGAAGAAGTATCCTTGAAGAACTTCAAAAGGCTGGCATCGACAGTCAGCGTTATATTTCATTCTTCGCCCTACGCAGCTACGATCGCATCAATAAGGAGCACATCCAAGATATGCTTGCTAGCGCTGCCGGATATTCGACTGAAGAAGTCCAGGCTGCTGGAGCATCTCAAAGACCTGAAGAGCGTCGGGCTCAGTTCATTAAAGGAGGAGAACCTGACTTTGTTCGTGGAACTGCTGGATCTGTTACTCATCAACATCCATTCGAAAACTTCCGCGATAAGTTGGAAAATGCTGTCGAGTACACTAGAGTTCCCGATGAGGAAGAGGGCCAGAAGGTGCTTAACGACGCCATTAAAATGGCCAAACATAACGAAGCAAGGGATAGTGTTGGAAGAGACGCCATGTTAGATGGCAATCTTGACAAAGAAAGCTGGGTTGATGATACACGTACCGATCGTCCTCGTGGAAAGGCAGCTGAAGCTGATGAAGCCGAAGATTATGTTACTGAAGAGCTTTATATTCATGCTAAACTTATGATTGTTGATGGTAAGTGTCTATATCTCGAATCCGTATCAAGTGATAGAGATGTCTTACAGTTATCACCGTAGATCGTATTGTCATTATGGGTTCTGCCAACTTGAACGATCGTTCACAAGCAGGAGACCATGACTCTGAAATTGCCATGATTGTCGAGGACCAGGATATGGTTCAATCGCGTATGAACGGCGAACATGTAAGTCGTCATGATATTTTGGTATGCTATATTTGAAATGTTACAGTCTATTGATACATCATCGCTTAGTGGGATGCTGGTCGTTTTGCCGTCACCCTTCGCCGACAACTATGGAAGGAACATCTTGGCTTGCTCCCTGATGAAGACGTTACCTCCGTAACACCTTCTATGCATATGCCTCCTTTTGCTAATGAGGATACATTGCATTCGCACGAAGATCGCCTTGTTCAAGACCCTCTAGACGAAGAGACTTACAATGAGCTATGGCTTGGCACAGCTACCAAGAACACCGATGCTTTCCGTGAAGTTTTCCACTGTGTTCCCGACGAAAGCGGTAAGTATTTCTGACTATTACGATCTTAAGACTTTTTCAAATTGAAGCCAACAAATGTATGTTCTTGATTAGTGCATAACTGGGATGACTACAAGCAGTTCTTCCCTGATCCTACCAAGATCAACTCTGGTCACGTAGCAGATCCCAACATGTCTGTCGAGGAGGTCCGATCTCACTTGGATAAGGTTCGCGGCCATCTCGTACTATTCCCACTGAACTTCTTGGATGGTATTGACTTGAAGGGTGAATCGCTTGAAGCCCTTGCCAACGATGCCGTTATGGAGTTGTATACCTAGATATCTTATGTGAAGTCTTTCCATAAGCAGCATGTTGCCGCAAATGCAAACATGAATTTAAATTAAAAATTGGAGTTTTATCATTGTTAACCACGTATTATGCAATGCTATACAATAAGTTATGTTGTAAAATATTCAGATCACACGCCATTTAGAAGTACCGACTCGGTCGAAGTTGGGATATGATATATGACCCACTCCACTTCTTTCTTGAGCTGATCACAATAATGTGACAGAGGTAAATCGTTACTATCATATCCAAAAGGGTTTTCGATTTGAGAGCCAATAGCAATGACACCAAAAAGCGTGAATGCAACGAGTGCTACAACTGGAATCATGAGAAAGCCCATTTCGGCGACCAAGGTAAATGGCAAGGTGACAACATAAATGACTACTCCTTGTTTCCTATCGTGATCATGGAATAATTTAAAGTCAAACTTCAACGTAATTGTACATGTATTAGATATACAGGCATCCAGGTACTTACAAATGGATATCATAGGCTTTTGGAATGGGGGTATGGCGAATACGTTCAAAAGCTGTAAGGCTGTTCGTGAGCGTATCGATTGAAGAGGTGCAACTAACAACGAAGCTGGATTCAATTCTGCCTGCTGCTTTAGCTTGGTTAAGGAAAAGTGAAATGCGAAAGAGAATTTCCATCGGCAAGCACATGTCTGCATCCCTCTCCTCCGGCAAGTCTTCATCCGAATGGAAAGAGATACTTTTGATGGATGATGCAGCAGTGCTAGAGCCTTGTTCATTCAGACCCGATGCACTAGAGCTATCAAGCAGATGCAGTTTGTCATCACTCTTCTTTTTTGCAGTAGCTCGTTTGATAGGATATTCTAAAGTGGGAGTTGTCTTTACCAGAAAAGGTACCTGGTCTTCTTCGTCTCTACGTTTGTTAGCAACGTCACTGATATCATCATTTTGAGGTTGTAAAATTGGTGGTGGAATTAAGTCTACAGGGGATCCTGTAAACGCAGCCTCGGGAACGACATCAGTGTCATCTTGTAAAAGAATTGGTTGTCCCATACCCATCATTGCAGCGATTCTGGTTTTCAACTTGGGAGGTGGAGGAGCTGTTCGTGATGTAGGCATGGATGCCGAGGTCATAGTTGAAACCCAATCATTTGGTAACAATGATTTTACTATCGAAGAGTGATGAGTCAATAGTCAAGGGTGATGTATAATTTCAAATATGCTTTTGGAAAATAGCTTACAGTCTGGATAGTCAATACCGTATTCTGATCTCAAATGCCGCTTGGTAGCAACCGCGAAGGCGAGAAGGAGTTTGACACATCTCATCTTTTCGACATGATCTCTTTCATTCTTTTCGGGGACATTGAGCCAGATCAAACGTGCAAGGTTGCGAATTGTTGTCGTTATCGTTTGAAACAGACGTCTGCCTTCCGTGTAGCGATCGTATGCTGTATTGACTCGAAAGGCAAGCAAAAGACCTAATGTCACCGAGATTGTTGGCACTGAACACAGTGTTGGTTAAATGTTCTATTACTCAGCCAATTTGTTGAACCATGTCTTACCAACAGAGCTTGGAAGACCGAGATATACTTCGAAATTAACATGTACTAAGCAGACAAGCGTAGAAAATATAGACATCAGAATAACAGGTGGAAGAGTGGCAGGTAAAACCTATACATGCAACAACCGATTTTTTGTTAGGTTACTGTGATTATCTGCTTGCCAGCTCAATGTCTCTACACTTACGCTTCCTTTCCAACAGAGGACATCTGGCCAATTTGCCCAAACACGGCTGATGGTTTTTCGAATCCAAGCTAAGTTGAGCCGGTTCGGTTATTAAGCTTAGTTGGTGAAGTGCGAGATATGCCATATACTGGGCTTACTTACTCTTGTTTGTGATGTTGTTTGGAATTGTTATCATCTTTGGTTCATCACTGTACTAGCTGGCAATTTTCGAACGCGGTAGCGCTATGCAGAGGCACACTATCCTTTACCATTTCCGGTCGCTGTGCTAAAATTTCATGGAATATGATTACCCTTTTCGCTGTCCAACAGCACAAGCCGCTTAACAATCAATGGATTTCGTATTGAAAATCTTTTCACTGCACCATTTTCAGCTTGAATCAAACTATCATTTTGTCCAGAAGTTTACCGTGTTTGGGTCAATGTCTTTATGTAAGGTATCTTATTTGCAGTACATTGTGCTTTCATAGCCACAATTACCAGCATTGTTCAGTACCCATAGTGCAAGTATGGTCACTTTCTATTGTTATTCGGAGCATGTCCAGATTTCTATAGAGAACTAGATAAAATGACAGAGTATATTTGTCATATGCTTCTTTTTTATATTTCATGATATTTATAAGCGCTTAAAAGAGATATAGCCTTCGCATGAAGCCCAGTATACGCACAGAAGAGCGCTTGGGTGATTAAGATGGCGTACAGATGTCTTCCTCGGGGTGCATCTAAGACAGATACGTACTCAAACTTCCATCCGCAAAAACCAAAACGGTCGGAGCGGATGGATTTAAGTTGTTTCGAGGGAAAGGTAAGTGTTGTTTATGGGCTACTATGTTTTCTTTTATAGCCGTAAAATTTTTTTTAAAAACATTTTGTGGCAAAAATAAATATTGTTAATTCGCCATCCTGTGTGGTCAGAGCACGTGATCACTTGGGATAGCTTGACCTTCCATATCACTCGTCTTAACAAGTAGGTTGACAATCATTGAGTCATCAATACCTATCCTATTTCTGTTTCTACACATGGCGAAGTGGATGGCAGTCTGATTCATTTGATTGTACTCAGCTACACATTCTGTAGCGAAATACAATCGTGCGACTCAAATAGAAACCTCATTTACTATGAAATATCTCTGAGTAGTAGCGTACCACGTATTGCTTAATGTTTATCTTCCTCTACCATGCAAATATCCTCACCCGTCTCAATGATAAAGGCACATTCATTTTTTTTTTTTTGGATTTTTAACTTGAAACGTGTGTAATGGACGGATATTCAAGTGCAGCGCATACTTCACGAACACAATCTGTGGTCAAATAAAATCAACAAAGATGTCCATTTATGATTCTCTTATACCCAGCGAAAAATTTCGTTTAAAATAACGTGTTGCAGAGAACAGGTAGCAATAAAATTACGGGCGGCAAGTTTCTGACCGATTTCCAGGACCCACGTTGTTAAGTTTCCCAATCAATGCAGATTGGTGCCATTGGCAAACGAAACCAAACCATAAGTATTTGGTTTTAATCAAACCAAACCAGAATTTTTTTTATTTGGTCAAATCAGACCGGTATACTTTTGGTCTTTTGGAACGCTAGTAAGGTTGATGTTTACTGTACAAATGCTAGCTGTATTTAAGGATGTTACTTCAAGTTTGAGATAAAGTTATCTATATTGTACTCCTCCTCATATTGCTTCTCATCCCATAGACTCTCAAGGTTATCCAGAACTGCTTTGGGTCCCACGCGTTTGGCGATTTCTCCTTCTGTATCCTTCTTGGGCTTTTCCTCTCCGTTGCCTCCAGGGACAGAGAAGAGGTCCAGAATTTGATCAGTGTCCATACTTTGGAGACCAGAGTTTTGCTGATTAACAATGGTATTTGCAATGTTGAGTTTGAACTTCTGCAAGCTATTGGTGTACTAGTTAGCTTTGTTGACCATTAGAAGAATATAGAACTTTGTTTGCTTTAAGACTTACCCCATGATTTTCTCTTCCAATGTACCTCTAGTAATTAGTCGATACACATTGACGACCTTCTTCTGTCCAATACGATGTGCACGATCCATGGCTTGCAGATCCTTCATGGGATTCCAATCATGTTCAACAAAGATGACGGTGTCAGCTCCAGTCAAATTTAGTCCTAGTCCACCAACGTGCGTTGTGAGTAGCAGCAAATCGATGGAGGGATCCGCATTAAATTTCTGTACAATATCGTGACGCTTAGTTGCGTCAATAGATCCATCCAAACGCAAGTATGTTACGGACGGCATAAGTTTCTTCAAAATATCATCTTCAATGATATCTAACATTGTTTTCAGCTGACAAAAGATCAAAGCTCGATGTTGACTGACCGCACCAGCTGCCATGGCGGCTGGATCTGTTTCTGTTTCGTTTGTTGTGGCACCAATTCCACAATCCACCAACAATTGTCTTTGTATTCTTATGAGTATGGAAGGCAAAAAGTTTCATTCACGTTGTTGATATCGATCACTTACTTCAGAGCCAGTAACTTGGGAGCATTATGAATGTCATGTAGCGACGCTTGATTCTTTTCCAACCGCTGCATAACCTTGTTGTATTCTGGATGCTTAGGATTGACAACCAGAAGTGGATGATTACACAGCTTACGAAGGTATTGTAGAGCTTGGAAAATATGTTGCGCCTTTCCGCCACCTTCTTTTTCATCGGTTTCCGATTCCAGTTCATGCTCAACCGCATTCTTAGCCTGAGATTTAGAAAACTCCTCATATAGCGATTTCTAGAGACATATTCCTATTAACATTGGTACCGAAGATGATGGAAGATATGAATTATACTTACTTGCAGGTCACTGAGCTCGCAGTAGTAATCTTGGATAATCTTTGGAGGCAAGTCGTGAAGGACGTCTTCTTTAAGGCGACGAAGCAAGAATGGCAAGACTTGTTTATGCAGTGCCTCCAGGGCCAGAGCACCAGCTTCTTGTTCCTTCGAGGAGCTTTTACTATCTCTGCTGGCCAAGATGGGCTTTCCAAATCGATCATTAAAGATCTTCTCTGTGCCTAAAAATCCTGGCATGAGGAAATCAAATAATGACCATAGCTCCAGTACATTGTTCTAAAAAAGGAGTATAAGTAATCTGAAGCTTCTAAAACGATAAATGCCTCTTGCTTTGTTTACCTGAATGGGTGTACCAGAAAGAATGAGACGATGGTCGGCTCTGATACTTTTGATGGCCTTAGTAATTTTCGTTTTGCCGTTTTTGATAATATGACCTTCATCCAGGATACAATAATTCCAAGGCGTTTTCTGTAAATCCTCAATATCATTGCGGATGATATCATAGGACATGATGATGATATCGTGATCTTTGATCTTGCTTCTGAGTCTGGTAGTGAAGAAATACAAGCATGTAATTAGCACGCTAAATAAATTCAAAGTAGCTATCATGAAAGATATTGCTGCTGTATCAATTACCTCTTTCTTTCCGCTGGTCCGCCGGTGTACATCAGAGGCTTCATTGTGTTGGTGTAATTTTTGATTTCATGATACCAGTGACCGGAAAGTGTTGGTGGACAAATAACTAATGAAGGAGGACATGGTGATGTTTCTCTTCCTTGTGCATAGGCTGTAGCTCTATTTTCATGATCGCTTGCGAGAATGCAAATAGACTGTAGTGTCTTGCCCAATCCCATATCTGCAACGATCAGAGTGAATTAGTTGTCGCATTATTGACAAACGCAGCTTTACTGTAGCTTACCATCACAGAGTATACCATGAAGATGGAATTTGTTAAGGAATGCCAGCCAGCTGACACCTTCTTGTTGATATTTACGAAGTTCGGCATTGATTTTAACGGGAATAACGAATGTTTCAATTTTGCTGGGGTCCATAAGTTGAGAAAGGAATTTGCGCTCCTCATCACGGTGAGCGAGAAGTTCTTGCGACATGCCTGGTGGATCAGGAATACCAGCTTCCAAGGGTACAAGCTTTATCAACAATGCAAAGCAGTTGGTGCATACCAGTCGTACCGACTCGTCGGGATCACTCATGCGACCAAGAATGGGAACTATAAGGAAGATCACGTAGGGCAAAATCTTGGCATCCAATAATTGAACCAGGTGATATATAACTTCAGATGCTCCTTGTCGGTAAGCATCATTTCTAGTATCACCAAGCATGGGAACCGCTTTTTCAACGATTATACGCATTCCATCAACAGTAATGACATCGCATAAGGTGGCCAAGCAACGGGCACCAGCAAACCGAATGAAAGAGTATCGAGATTTAAGTGCTTCGGCAACGTATGGCGCGATAGATACCACCTATTGTAGTATGTTGTTTAGTCATATTATCAGAGGTAGAAGTTGTAGAACGAATACTTACCTGACTCCAGAGAGATGCATGTAGCACTGGGAGGACTGTTCTGATGACTGTCAAGGAGTCGATAATTTCTTGACCGACGTTGGTTTCCTCGGAAATCAAATCATCCGCGCTGTTTGCTTCGGTAGCAGATGAATCGCTTTGATCACCATATATGCCTTGTAGTTTACCAGTCATACATTCCCATACTTTCGGGATTTCTTGAAATAGGTGTTCTCCAAATCGATCACACAGTTCTTTGAGTGCGGTTTCTGCACCACGCCTCATCAGTTCCTGCTCACTAAGCTGTGCGTTGGCTGCGGAACTTTCCTTGGATGCCTTTGCCTGGGCTGGTGCATCCGTTTTTTGCAAAGATTGTATTCCTCCTAATTGCTGATTGTCCGCAAAAACAGGTGTGAGAAGAGGATCCGAACATAAAAATGTACACAGGTTCTTGACAATTTTGTCGTTTGGATTGATGCGCGCTTGACCCTTTGAGCATATGGCTAACAAACTCGCAAGAGTTGAAGCAGATCGGCGCTGAAACTCATGATTTTGCTCAAACTATGAATGCAATAGGAATTAGTTTAACCGGGCCAATACCTATCGGAGGAAAAGGATGGTGAACAAACCTTTATGCTGTTCATAACACTTCTGATCACGGGATTGAGTTTCACTGGTAGAACACCTAATGCAACAACAGCTCCAGCCAAACTTGCTAAAATGTTTGTGTCCGCTCTTTGTTTCGTTTCATCGTAAAAGCCTATAGAAGTAACAATTCGCTTGCGACGGTCCTCCAATGATGATATAACAGCAGGTTTTCCTCGCACTTTGCCGATTTGGCTGATCAACGTATTAAAGCACGCATCTGCAACCCATGCTGCCGTCTCTACGCTGAAGAGGTTTTCTTCAGGTGAATCAGGGCCAAGTGCGACTTCTCCGACTACTAAAGCTGGCAAACTTGGAACTTTTGCTTGTGCAACTTTGCCTTCCAAAACAAAAGCATTGAGCAAGCTTTGGCACTCTGCACGAATTCTCTTGAGGACAAATACTAATTCATAGAAATAACCTTGAGGTAGACCTGGTTGCTGTTGTTCCGAAGTTGTTTGCATCACGCCATCATTCTCCAAAGAGCTGACTGTGACTTTGGACAGCCTATTCGCGAATGAAATGGATTCAGCCAAAACCACAATGCGATCGCCATCACCGTGGAACTTGATATTGAAGCGGGATCGCATAACTGCTTTGGCCCATTCTTCAATCACCATAGCTGCCAACTGACGCTTGGAAGCCCAGGAAGAGGAGAGTAACGTGATGAGAACATCATAGTAAGACATTTCCATGGTTTCGTCTGGCCATATGCTCATAATTTTGCCAAGGGCTGTCGCCGCAGCAACTCGACCTCGCATGACCTTTTCAGGAGTGACCAATGAAAAATCTTGAAGAACCATGCCTGCGTCAAGATTATAACCACCTTTGTCGTCGTCAGCACCTGCATTTTTGCCTTTAGCCTTGCCATTGGTCGCTTTGGTGTCAGCGAGTTGTGCACCGCCACCTGAGCCAAATGCTCCTGGTGGTTTATAGAAATGAGTGGTGACTTCCAAAGGCTGGCCAACAGGAGTCATTGTAATCTCGAACCAGCTTCCCATCCAGTTCTGTGTGCCTTGCAGGATGACATCATGGGTTACATTATTAGTAGATGTGAGAGCTTCCCAGGCGGCTATTGTTCTGGCGAGGATATCGTCGCGCTCCTCAACAATCAAATTTTGAAACACCAGTCGATAAACATTCTCCTCTACCCATTCATTTCCAGTTTTACATTCGAGCAAGGTGATAAAGGTATTGAGTACAGCCATACGAACGCTTGTAATGATATGTCGAAAGAACGGATATAAACGTGGAACGAGGGTATTCAAAGAGTGTCCTTCACGAACGATATCCATGACCGTTTCTTGTTCGAAAAGTTTGGCGATGAGATCCATGACAGCACCAGTTGAAGCTGTTAGATCATCCTTCAAATCCGTTAGGCAATCCCATAACGTGCCAATGAGCTTGCGAATACGTTCTTTTGAGCTGAGTTTTACAAATTCGGCGGTGACAGGTAACAGAGTTGACGCGCTGACAGCTCTGACATCGTCGTCGTGGTCGCATAACCCCATAATGACAGCATCTGTTGTACCATCCATGAGCATATCAACAAGGTCTTTTCGAACAGCCACAGCATATTTTAGACCAAGTAAACCGGCGTGTCGGATTTCCCAAATGGACTTCTGCTTAAAAGAGCCGTGGTCTTGTTTGATGAGCTGCAACAGTATTCCATGAACTTGCTTTACGGATTCTGGTGCCATATACTGAAGAAGAACACCGAGGGTTTGTGAACATGTTTCACGAACAGGACATACAACCTGATCAGAAACGAAATCTGCAAATCGGTCCAAGATGAACAAACAGAGTAAACGGATCGCAACATCTTCCAACCATTGGTTATGGGCATGCTCATTGGCTTGAATCGTCAATCCAACTTTGTAAACCAATTGAGATATTAGTATATGTATTCTTTGAAAACTTTCGCAGGGCATTGCGTTCCTACCTCTTTTTCCCGCGCCATTTCCTTGGCTTTTTAGGACACTTCTCAATCCAATCCCAGCACCATGCCGTATTTCCCAAGCAGGGTCGAACAAATCCATGCACAGGTGTTCACACACTGTCTCGAATGGCCACTCATTCCGAGGAACTTCGGATGTGAGTGCCTCCGGTGGAGGAGCTTTGGATTCAACGACGATTTTGTCCGACTGCGGTTGAGGAGTGATATCATAGTTCTCCAGGTTGCCTATTTAATTTGAAGATGTTGGGGTTAGTCGAGTGTATTTGCCTAATATAATACAATATAAAATGCGTACTTTCGCTTTCAACTTTAACTGGACTGGGTGTCGCAAATGATTTAGGTTCGGAAGCTTCAGGTTGCCTCTGACTTTGTAAATCAAGCATCCTCACTCTGTTGGCAAATGGTTAGACCACGATCTCTCCTGAGGATGCGTCATATACATCATGATCTTACTTGTCTTTGCTCTTATTCTTGGCATCCTGTTTCATTTTTCGCTTGAGCATATTTCGCTCTCTGGCAGATAACCCAGCCATGTTGATTTGTGCGACCGCAGGTGTGGTGGCGGGTGGAGGAGTTTCCGGTTGAGACTTTTGGATTGGGGGCGGTTGTTGCGTTGACTTGGAAGAAGCTGTATCCTTTATCGCCTCCGATGATACGTCAACATCATCAAGCAGATCAACTATAGAATGAATATTATGATCAGTTAACCTTTTTCGAGTATATAACCGTCTTCGTGATTATAATTACCATCCATGAACTGGCTCCCAAGACCCAGTCTCTCCTTTAAATTTTTGCGTTGTAGCGCCAGTCTTTCCTGTGGTGTCATATCGGACATATCTATATCGTACTCCTTACCAGCTGATCCAAGGAGGAGTTTGCCATGAACAAGGACAGATGACAAGTCAAAAGTAGCGAATGATAATGTATCTATGTCACTTGTGTCAATCGGTGGTGGTGAGTTTGAATCTTCGATTTTCATGTCTTCTGGGGGGTTCCATTCTGGAACATTGGCTGCAATAGCCTCTATAGCTTGTCCAGCTGCTACGCGAGTCTCCCATGATTTACTGCGGAGGTGGACGATGACCTAGTAGAAGTAGATAGGGTTAGTGGAAGCAATCCATAAGAGGCGTGTAACCTCGAAAGGTCATCTTTAGCGGTCACTATTACACCAAAACGCGGTTTTGAAAAAGCTACAAGCAGTCGCAGCTCAAACAGTTGAAAAGGTTCACGTAATTTGTGCATTTGTATGAGGTAAGCATATAATGCAGTCAATACATACTCTTGTTAATAGGTTATAAAGCTCTGTAGGGTGCTGCTTCTGAATTTCTCCCAGTTGCTGAGCGGCGGTTTGTCGAACAGCTGCGGTAGAGCCGGTGTCCAGCAATAGGACAAGGCGGTCAAGTCTAGAGTGATAGAGTTAGAGAGAGTTTTGTTGACAAGGTATTGTGCATATCTGAAAACACACCTGGTAGCCATGGAGCTAGCCAAAGGAGAATTATCTGGGTTAGGGCAAAAAGCGGGCCAAGGGTGGAAGACGGGTGGCTTGTGGAGGGGAAATTGGATAGAACAAAGCTGAGGAATTTCCTGAGCATTTATAGCCATTGTGTCGCTGAAGAAAATGGACTCAGAAAAGTCACACTTTCAGCCAATGAAATGCTACGCCCAAAAAATGCCTTAGCTTTTGGTCACGAACACTTCCCTCGAGCTTCTCTCCATCATTTGCCCAAAGTTCATGCTTCATTTCCATGTTGCAGTATATGAGTACGATGTTTAATCTTAATGTATCAGAATTGCAAAGCATTAGGCATAAAATGACCGTGTCAAATATGCGCTGTCCTATCACTGAAATAAACCGCACAAAACCGCGCTTATTTAGAAAAAATCGCATGACTTGTAGCCATCGAGTTGTATTTTCAGGCTTGACCGCCACTGCTTGCTATTCCTTTGTAAGAGACCATACGTGTCAAACCCTTGGCTCTCAATAAAGTCACCGGCCAGACGATTAGTTTTTCTTTGTTGTTACCTACCCCAGGCGTACGCAGCAAAGAGGTACGGAAGAGAATGTTATTTACAGGTACGCCCCCAAAAGATTTTTCCTATTCCTAGCAAATACTCATGTTATCGCCATCATTTAAATCATATCTTTGGCAGATTGCTGAGCATATCAGGAACCAGAAAGTGCGATAAGTTTTTGCATTGAATGAATATGTGATGTTTATTCCTTTTGACGAGCTTCATTTCCTTGAGATAATGAGGCAGAAGTTGTCTCGCTATTTTAATCCCTTAAAGGTGAAGACTATCAATTTGGCTTTGCAAGCTTAAGATTCTACTCTTTGTTTCTTGTAGTGAACTCGTTCTGGTGGAAATGGGCAAAGGTTTAGTAATTCGTATATCAGGTATGTGGTTATGTACATTGATTCCGTAAGTTATTATACATACTGCTTTTCCATTGCTTGTTTGATTTCTCCTTGTTGTGAACCAGTGAGGTTGACGTCCTTCATTTGAGCAATGTCAGAGGAAGTTTTGGCTTGCAGTTGGTCATTTTTCTCTTTCAGATGCTTAATCGTGTATTCCAGCTATTTAGGTGGCAAAATATATTTTAGTATACTGTGGTTAGCATGCCACATAGCACATTTTCTTACTGACCTTCTTAGCTCTCCCGCTGAATCCAGAGTCGCCTTCAACTAGTTTTTGAAGTATTTCCAGCTCCTTTATCCAACGCTTTTCGGCAGTTGAAAGTTCTGGTTGGTGTAGGTTCATTAACTTTTGAAGAATACTATCTGCTCGAAGTGCTAGCTTTTTGTCTTTACGGGCGATCTTTTCAAGTGCTTTGATGCGTCTTTCTCTCTCTTCTGGAGGTGATAATTCATTGATACGGTTGAATATTTCAGAGAGTTGCCTAAGCTGTCGTTGTTGTTCATTCTTCTGCAAGCCGAGACTTGAAGAAAGCATATGTTAGTTATGATTAAACAGCAGTTCAAACTGGTAAGTACTGGATAATATATACCGGTGGCGAACATCGGTGGCTGCCTTAATGATTTCTCGGATTTCATCTCTGAACACTTCGGCGCTATCAGCCAGAAACTTAATTGTGTCCTCATTGATAACAATCTCTTTCTTGCCGCTATATTCAGGGGGAACGACCACTCTTGGCTTGGATGGCAAACCCTGCTGTCTCTTGAGGCACTTTGGTGGCTCGAAAGGCGGCAGTGACAACAGTGGAGTGTACTTTACATCTGTGTCACTTGCGACATTGGCAAGTTGATTTGACATAGCGGCTGAAAATGCGCTCTGGGATCTACCCATAGCAGTTCGTCTCAATGTGAGCTCTAATCCGATCAGGCGATGTGTAGCTGTCACAATGAACAAGGAATATGAGAGGTATGCGTCGGTAACAGAAAGAAGGCCTATGATGGGAACAGAGCTATGGAAGATAATTCGGTGTCAGCATAAAAATACATGGGCCGAGCAATAGACTCAAATATACATGGTCTAAACATACTGGTGTTGTAAAGGTGCTGAATCAACCACGAGGCAGATTTCTGAAGGTATTGATTTGGTGAGCCAATTTTGAAGGGCTGTATCGTCTTCAGTTTCTTCCATCTCCAGTTTAATCTTGATCTCCTTCAACGTATCCAGCCATCCGCTGATGGTGACCGCATGCACACCGGCACTGTGATAGACGTAATATACGTCGGCGTACATACTATCCTGAACAATTGCCAGACCTTGATTTTCAGTTTTACCGTTGATGTTCAAATCCAAGGTTTCGTATAATGATACCCGTGGCAAATCGTATGTGATTAATGCTTCATTGTGTTCAGTTTCCTGTAAATGTTTTTCAGTATATAGCGTACACATCCGGCATCTGAAGTCAATGTATTACCATAGAGGCCGTTGAAGGCAAGGCCCAGGCTGGTTCAGTTCTTTCTACTTGCATCAGTTCATCCACTTGTCCATTCTTGTACGTGACAATGATAACGCCAACAGGGTCAGTATTGAGGAAAGCTATGTCAGAAGCGTCAACATCTTCGTGAACTTGGGACTGAGGCGTAACAATAAATGGGCCTTGTCGATATATATCCCCAAGATTGCTTTGATTTTCATGCATGATGGTGACAAATTCTTGATCCATAAATCGAAGATTCACATCAGAGATTGAGTCCAGTGTGCTGGGGGTGGCATGAGAGTGAGCAGATGTCAATACTTCTCTCACCCATATACCTTGCTTTCGATATAGGTCGATTTGCGCATAGTCGCTTCCACCTTGTGCTTCACGAGCAAGTTTTTGTGCATGCTGTAACTTGACACTGACAAGTCCCGCCAGTACCTCAATGTGCTTTCTTCTAGCTACACTTTTGTAAGGAAGTACTGGGCACAAAACATATATGTGGCCGTTTCGAAGAACATAGAAGATCGAGAAAGCTTCCCAACCATTTGTCGCCTCATCGGCATCCCCGAAACAGAATGAAACAGCATCCTCGCGATCGTCGGCAACATCCTCAGCAGAATATGACGATTTCTTCTTCGACTTGTGAACAAACCGGGTAGTGGCTGGAGATAAATCGAATGCTTGTTCTGGCTCTTCTAAGTTTTGACTGAGATCGTACATTCTTAGTATGCTATCAGAGGCCAGGACAACAATATGAGTCTTGGATTCACTCAGAGGATGCCAGAGTGCTTTTAAAATTTGATTAGTTGGATGTCGTCCGTGATAGTATCGTCCAACTGTCAGCGTCCGACAGGAGATTTCTTCTATATGTTCCCCTTCATCTGCATCATGCGCCAGGCGAGTGCTTCGAAGTCCAGAACGTGGTAAGATGACTACTGTCAAGTCTCGCTCTCCAGCAACCGATAAAAGACGTCCATTCCCGTTGAGTTGCAAAGAGATAATCCTATACGTTACTGCTGGTGCTTGTAGTTCCTTCGATATCAAAACAATTAGAAAAAAAAATAAGGAAGAAAAATGTTATGCTTTACAGATATAACTTCATACCTTGTAAGGAAATTGATGAATCCAGTCAGCAAAACGACCACCTTCTTGGATCGATTTCACCCATAGATTTTTGAATTGGTTAAGATTGAGAGCTCTTATTGTCGAGCCAACAGCAACAAACAGATCTCCGTCACGAATGACCATAGTCGCAGGCAATTTGTTCGAGAAGTCGTTGCCGGAATCTTCCCAGTATTTCCAGTCTTCATGTTCTTTTTCTGAAAGAGAAAATATGCTATGTTGTTTCAAGGCGTCAAGCCAGGAGCCAATGTTGGGTATGTCAGGAGCCATTGGGATAGGAATGCAAAATCAGACAACGCGCCTTCGTAAGGAAGGTTGGTCTTCGCAAATCGCAGTCACAGGCTGCGGCTTGATTCGAGCTTCAAACACGTTTGACATCCAAACCACATGGTCCTATTGACAAGTAACGTACTTTCTTTATTTTGGTTGGATGGTTATCGGTAATAATGTGGATGATAATGATGAGTTTGTGAAGCCATTCTATGCCAAAATAGTACCGTCATTGATACCCTAAACCAACCAGGTAATTCTTTAGTCATATGCAAATTAACTATTTGCGAAAAGCTTAGAGAGGACAATTTATAAACTATTACCTCGCTGCTACGTGTTGTCCCAGTAAAATAGAGTAGGTGGATTGTTCGTCGCAAGTATCTTTCCATTATAGCATTAGCACCACATTCACATATTAACAGTAAAAAATGTACACGAATTCCCGTGAGCTGTTCTATAGAACAGTGAATAAAGATCAAAGACAGTGCTTGGTTTCGATCTCTGAACGTTTGCGAAAATCGATCAGAGAATGTGTATACCCACCCAACATCATATGACAACCCACCGCAAGAGTAAATTATATTACAACTGAGAATAAAGCGACACAAGGGGATCTGTATCACATTTTCTGACGTGTTTTCGCAAACTTTCAGAACTCACAGAAAGTGATTCTAGCGATATTCTGCAGCCACCGACCTCCGGCTTTGATTGTGTGTGCTGCCAATTCACAAACTTTATCAGTAAATAACGGAGTCTGATTTTACCGCATTTGTGAGTCCGAATGACCCACCAGGCTTATTAATTATTGGGTAGCAACAACCCTTGATAATCCAATCGCCAAGGCAGGATACGAACATACATGGATAATGGAAAGCGAAGTGGATATTACTGAGCACATTTGTACAAAAAATTTAGGGCCATTTTTTCCATTAAGCCTGAAATCACTGGAGAACCACCGTTGCGAAATACAGTATGTGTTCTATCTAACCAACTCCATATGCATACCCACCCCCATCGGGGTAACAATCTTAGTGGCGGATCGTATAAATAAATGGGAACGAACAGGCTACAACTACTTCACATTGTTTTTAACTCACTTCAAACCTTCAAAAATGCTTGAAAAGGATCTTTCAGACGGTTTAATTTTGCGGTGGGCTACACCGGATGATCTCCAAAAAGTCCCTGACCTTGTCGTAGAAGTTTTCTCTACTCCAGATATGCAAGTAGATTCCCTAGGTGAAAGGTTCCGAAAAATCATGGTCGGGGAAGGTGGGCTCATGACGAGCGATGACTGCCTGGTTGTTGTTGATACCAAGAAAGAAGGTGATCCGGTTATTGCGTGTACAAGTTACTGGCAGGAGATGCAGACTTATGAAGGCATTCCATTCAATGCTGGTAAGCACTTTGATGAATTATGCTTCCAAGTAGTTACAGGTGAGAGGTACTCACTAGCTTTAATAGGCAGACCAGCTTGGGTGGGTGTAAGAAACGCTCCAGAGTATCGAGGAAAACGAATAATGAATCACATCATGGACGCTTTGCATGCACGAAGCAAAGATGATGGTACCATGGTCCAAGTTATCCACGGTATTAATTGGGTAAAGTAGAGCTTCAGGGTACTCATGAATGTATGGATGCTCACACTGACTGATATCGGACATAGTACTATCGACAGTTCGGATACGAATACGGAGTCGACTATGGCAAGAGAAGTAAGGTGTGGCTATCATCGGTACCACGGCTAGAGAAGGGCAGTGTCGAACGCTTGAGATATCGCCGCGCAACTGTCGATGACATTCCAACTATGTTAGAGTTCGATAAAGCTCAAGGACGTGGTGGCGCAGTTCACATTCCTTTGTCAGAAGCCTGGATCAAGGGTCAGATTGAGGACATGCACCGTCAAGATACTAACAAGACACATGTGGTGGGCAAATATGTGCTCATGTTTGAAGACGAATCTGACAATGTGGTTGGATTTTGCGTTGTTCCAGGTTTTGGAGATGAAAAGGACAGAACATTAATAGGTATCTATCAAATTGGATTCGCTCCACACATCGATATACCGACGGTCCTATTTTCTGCCATGCGTAACGTTATCGCTTTTGCAAAGAGTGCAGTGGACGAAGAGCGATTCCAACAGTTGACGTCATTAGGATGGCACGTATCACGCTGGCACCCTGTTGTGGAAGCCATCCCATCCCACCTGCGCAACTTTGCAAAGATTCCATATGAAGATCCCTCCTATTATTACCGAGTTTCTGACCTAAGCACATTCATACAGCATATCCTCCCGGCACTAAACTTGCGCTTAAAGAGTTCACTCACACACAAGAACTTTACAGGCTCGGTGAAGGTCTCAATGTATACTCCAAGGCACCCTGGATTCGAACTGCAGATCGAGAGCGGCGTCATCGTCAACACTCTCCCATATGTTAAGCGTGATCAGTCGGAGGATCCTACCGTTGCGTATTTCCCACCCTTTGTTTTCTTACAAGTACTGTTCGGGCGAAAATCTATAGCAGAACTTGAAGAAATATTCCCAGATGTAGAGATGGAAGAAAGCACAGAGAAGCTTCTGAGCGTTATCTTCCCTAAAAAAGTTTCCATCATCCACCACTATATGTGAAAGATGACCTTGTAAACATTGTTTGCGGATGAGCAATATAAAATAAAGGTGGTTCATCATTTGTGTGTGAATAAGAGTAATATCTATACAATCCATATGCTCTAGTCATCCGTCACAGTCTTGTGAATATAAATGAGGTCGCCGACCGTTTTCAAGTTACAAGCATACCTCTATAGCACCATGATACAAAAGGACGGCCAGCATCCGTGTCCCTTGAAAGTATTTTACAAGACAAACCTTCCTTACATATGATATGGAAGAATACCATCTTAGCCAAAGCTTCTTTCTTATCTTGTTTATCCCAATAGCTACGAAGCATTCAGAAGAAGAGGCACGTGACTGAAAAATTGGAGTCTTTCGACGCGTTCGTCTCGCGTTCACCGGAAAGTATCACACTCCGCAACTTCCTTCAAAATGGACATGGATGAGCTCCTCACCTACATTGTGTCCCATTGTGAGAAGATCGACCTCATATATGAAGAGATTGGGACTTCTGAGAAAGCTCGCCGAGAGAATACACAGTCCCTTTTCGAGTCTTTCGTCCACTTGATGAATCAACAAACGAAAACAATTACAGACGAAAGAGAATCATTAAAGCGAAAATGTCACGACGCTCTCAGCAATGTAGCACGCTACAAACGACTAATGGGGACGTATGTTGATGAAGACGTTATGGAAACCCCAAAACGACCACTTCTAACTTGGCTATCAGAGCTTTGCGATAAAGAAGAAATATACCAGAGAGTAAGTGCTCAATTTAAAAATAGCGTTAGCCCATAATCACAAGGCGCGAACTGATCATTTCTGTTTTTACAGAAATACGAAGCGAAACTTGATGGTCTCAAAGGTTTGATATCTGTTGAAGAATAGTAGCCAACCCCTGTCACCATCTCACATTTGGCACTCCAACTTTAGGTCTGCATAATCATATCAACGAATTGCGAGAGGCATTAGTAGACTTCGTCGAAAGCGAGCCAATTGACGATGGGGATGCAGATGTATCAGAATTAGCTATACAGCATGTTGAAAAGGAAATCGACAGATGTGAAGCTGAATATGTAAATATATGTTTCTGTTTTTATTAATGATCGTCGAACGAGGCGTGTAATGGTGACTTACCCCATTGTTTTTGATGTAGGATCGACGAGCTACATTGGTAAAGGATCTGAATCGAAAAATTCAAGAACATTGGAATACATTGGGTGTTACTGCGAAAGATGATCTGGATCAGACCTTACGGAAATTATGGGCGTTGAATAACGATGATGATGAAGACACTGAAAATATGCTTCTAGTACCACTTGTATCACCTGCGAAACTTGAGGAAATAGCTCAAAAGCTAGAATCTGTAAGTAACAAAAAATCCCGGAAACGAATTTGAAAATAATTGCTCCTATTTCTGACCTACTACCACAAAATTTAGTTGACAGAATTCAGGAGCGAGAGAGAATTCCGAGTGGATGAGCTGTTACACCAAATTATGAAAATTTGGGATCTCCTTAGCATTGATGAGGCGACTAGGGAGGTCTTCAAGGATGAGAACTACGGACTCAGAGAGGAAAACGTGAAGAAGGTAAATATATACAAAGTTGATCCACATTGTGCATCTAATTAATCATTCAAACATAACATTTACAGCTTGAAAACGAATTGCAACGGTTGGCCGTTATCAAGCAAGAAAGAATGGAGGAATTCATAAAAAGGGCAAGACAAGAATTGAAAATGCTGTGGGATCAACTTTATTACAGTGACGAACAACGTCAGAAATTCAAACCTGCCTATACAGGTACTTGTGAAAAATAATTTTCCCATCGACACATGCTCAGGCAGACTTTAACCATATTCGATTGTTTTAGAGAGCGTTGCCGATGAAATACTGGAATCACACGAAAAGGAAATTACTCGGACACATATCTTAATTGAAGATCAGAAACATATACTTGAAAGAGTGGAAAAGCATATGCGTCTGGTAGAGGAAATTAAGCAATTCGAAGTTTGTATTTATAGTATATTGCCCGACGTATAAACTTCAATATAGCTCATTCTACATTTCTCCATAGGCATCAATGTCCGATCCTAATCGATTATTTGGTAAAGGCCAACGAGACCCGGGCCGCCTACTCCGCGAAGAGAAGTTCCGAAGGCGAATCGCAAGAGAGTTACCGAAGGTAAGGGCTCAGACCACTTTGTGAAATCAAATGGACAAACGCCGTGCGAACTCATTATATTTTTTGCAATGTGTAGGTTAAACGGGAGCTCAGGTCGGCATTGCAAGAGTATGAAGAAACAAATGGGGAGCCATTTTGTGTTTTCGGCAAGCCATACACTGAAACGATCGATGAACAGGAGGAACAGGAACAAGCAAAACCAGTCCGAGTAAGTTGTCATACGTCTGTATCAGTCGCCAGCCCCGCCATGTAATCTAATACATGGTCCGATGAAAATTTTCAGTCTTCAAGAGGTGTCAAGAGGGCGTCGTCTGAAGTGCTTGACACCCCAAAGAGAGGGGGGGAGAAACGAATTACCAAGACACCTTCCACCACGCCACGTAACCGACCAAAGACACAGTTGTCAACTCCTCACCGACATCCCACAGCGCATTTGGATAGTACGCCAAGCAACCGCAGAAAGAGAATTCGAAGTCATTTGGAAGAGGCAGGGTTGAACGATGCAAGCGACAGTATTTTGCACAAAGTTCGCGAGCATAATTTAAATGCATTGAAGTCTGCTTTGCAGCCATTGAACGACAATCAATTGCCAACAACTTCTCCCAAGGTGAGTGGCACAGATTTTAGTGTCCGATCAGGCCCGAACGAAATGAGACAAAATAATTTGTTCGAGTTTTACGTTCTTTTGACACTGAGACTCAATTTGAACAGGTACCCGAGGTCTTTAAAGGTGTTGCTCGCGCAGGATCGCCAACACTCAAAGAGAGAGTAGTATGGAGTGACGAAGAAATTGATGAAGGGATTTTTGATGATGGCCCAGATCTTAGCGACCTTGAAAATTAAGGTTTCGAAGTTGTACAACTGTATATGTCATTGCAATAAAAAAATAGGTGGAAAAGCCCAATGCTTTCAGCACTAAACCCAAAAGTACAGTCCAGTCACGCCACATTCCTGATCGGGACTTGGCTCTCAACTGGGTTACCAGGCATCGCAGTGGCCGCTATATTTGTACAGCCTCAGCAAGTAGAAACAGTGAGCGAATGATTACGTCTCAGCTTTATCCGGCTGGTGAAGTGAGATGCGTCTCCGTTGAATCAGGTAAACCCCCTTGCTCGCAATCGCTAACGAAATCTATGTTTCGTAAAAAAAAATAACGCAGCGCGGTCCATTATCCTATTTCAGGGCAAGAGTTGGGGGGAGGGGTGAAGGTGATCTTCCAAAGCCAATATGATGAACAGAAAGCTGAGATGAATTCAAAAATACATATCGGTTGGATGGAAACCAGAATTAGCCAGCAATTAAATGGGTTTTGTTATGTAGAGAACGTACAGAATAAGTGGTGTTTACTATTCTTAGCTGGAGCTAGCGGTATGCCAATGTTCTACACGTGAGACCACGATTTTTTTTCCACAAACTCCCTTTAAAAACTCGCCCTGCCCCCGAAATTTTTATTCATTGTCAAGTTCTCCCTTCCATTCTTGCTTGGACTGTAAATGAAAACACTATTATCTCTAGCGAGTCTCGCCTTGGCGGTCAATGCGGCTACTGTCACTTTCAGAGTGGTGGCCCCAGAAGCCACTAATGTCCAAGTGTCCATAGGCGGTCAGAGCACTACATTAAACGCTTCCGACCCAGATGTTCCTTACTACACTGGCTCAGCCAATCTTGATGCCAACGTATCCTACAAGTATGTTGTAAACGGTCAGGCTGAAAGTTTTGATAGAACCTTGGACTCTGGACGTACACAAACAATGAACGATTTTTATGGTCGTGAAGTCACCTATGCCAACCTTCCTACCTTGCCCAATCCCATCAAAGGCGATTCATGGACTCGTATGGGTACCAAAACCCCAGCCTTCGATGATAATTATTTCCCGACCATTTTCATCACAGGAGACGATGCGCAGGTTCAAAATTTAGTCGCAAACGTACCCGCTCAGAAAATCCCCGTCAAATATACCTTCATTGGTCCCGATGAAGTGAAAGTCTTTGAAAATTGCTCTTTTGGTGTCCACCATCCCGGAGGTAAGAAGAATGAAGCCAAGCAAACCTGGGAATGGAGCTTGCCTGAGGGTCAAAGTCTATACGGCCGCAATTGGATGAAAGCTCGCAACATGGAGCAGGACCCAACCCAAATGCGTGAAAAGTTATACGCTGATATTCTCTATGCCATCGGTGCTTATAGCAATCAGGCCAACTATGTTCGCATTTATATCAACAAAGACGGTTACGGTACCTTCAATCTTGTCGATGACGTTATTCAATACTCTTTCATCGATGCTGTCTTTTATGGAACTGTCACTCCACCAACACAGTTGGGTCCTCTTTACGATGGTAGCACCGGTGCTTCATTCGATTACGACGAGGAAAGCGCAAACGGATTTACTTCCTTTATTCCTAACCCTGACAGCCCAAAGGATTCCTCCGCTTTGGCTGGTCCTTCTCTAGCATTGAAAAATTTGGATGTTACAAATGATGCTGCAGTTCAAAATTTCACCAAGACTTTTGACGTGGATGATTTCCTCCGCTTCATGGTCATTGAATACCTAACCGGTAGCTGGGATGCTTATTGGATGATGCAGAGCAATGATGGTGCATACCAAGATCCTGCCGACCAGCGATGGTATTATCTTCCACAAGGTAGGATATTTTTCTTTCTTTTTAGGCTGCATTTAATTGTCTCAATTAGAATATGCCATATTCTGCTATATTTTCTTAATTCTTATTCTAAGTTCCCAATTGAACGACAATTACTAACATGTCAATTTTTTTTTTGGATGCTTACAGATTTCGATGGCACCTTTGGTCTAAGCATACCTGCTGATATGGACTTTGTTAACAAGAGCTACACCACTTATCCTACCACTTATCCTACAGCAACCATGATAAACAAATTGCTTCAAAACCCAACCATCAAGACTACTTTTGAAACATACCTCAAGGATATCACTACGACATTGTTCAACAACGCCACTCTTGCTAATCGAGTACTGGCTGTACAAGAGCGACTGAAGCCTGAGGTAGCTTGGGATCGCAACATCACCCAACGATCTCCTGGTGTCAACTTTCACTGGACTTACCAACAATTCCTTGATAACGTTTGGGAGCCTGTCAATTCCGCCGTTGGCGGTGATGGTGCTGGACAATGGGGTCTTTTGGGGTGGGTCGTCGCAAGGAGCGACGTTGTCGCAAAAGAATTTGGATTGACCTTGGCCACTACCCCAGTTGACGGTTCAAAGCCTAATGTCAATGCAAACTCTTCTATTGCCGTTCAAGCTTCCGCCACTTCTGTACCCACCGGATCGCAAGGAGCACAGGTCGTCAATGCTGCAATGAGCGCTGGAAGGTCCTCTACTTCTAACACAGCTTTCGTTATTTCATCCACTATTGCCGCCACCCTTGTCGCCGCTCTATTGATGGAGTTCTAAACCCCAATTCCTTTTTGTACACCCCTCCCTCCACCCCATTACTTTACTCGATCAAAATATCGTCCAACATGTCCAAAAAATTGTAGTTACAAGTATTATATCTTTCACTTCTACATCACCAACCTTTCCCCCTTCATTGGCTCTACCTTCCCAACGAAGAGCATATTCATTTACTCCCCCATTCAGTGAACTGCTTTTTTGTATTTCTTACATTGTGATTAAAATAGTAAGTGTATGATATACATTATATATATATAGCGTGCATGAAATCAAGGAATGTATTAGCTATCCTTGCCCCTCATCTTCTTGAAAGCAATCGAAATAGCCACTAAGAAAAGCAATAGGTACAAGGAGTCATAGGTTCAGTGCCAATTATATACTGCTAAGGAGGCACAATGTTGTCTCAAGCGATTTAAGTGGTATTTGGTACGCATGCGCCACTAAGCAGGGGAAGCAAGGCATGAAAGATGGGGTAGGAGGTGAGGAGGAGAATGCAATACGTGGGGGGTTCGAGGATAGAGAATGTGGATCCGCAGTGCACGGTTATCACAGTAAATGTGAGATACCTGCAGCCAAATCGAATCATAATATTTAGACATGGCAAGGTGAGCATGACAATTTGTTTGGAACGATATTTTGAATTAGCAAAGTGCGTTCAACATTATGATATTATCATGTCGAAGTGTGAGCATTTAATACAATTACTTTTTTATTTTTTCTCAATGCAATTGAGTCAAGCCAGAGCAGATATTGGAAATGGATGTTACTACATACAACCATGACATCGATCACATAGCCTTCTTTAATAACTTTTCCACTTCTTCCCAATCGTCGGTTGGAACCATTGTGATAGGTCTCTGGAAGATAGTTTCCATCTCATGCATTTGCTGCCAGCTATCATGATCGTGTACAAAGTTAATGCTAACGCCCGTTCTGCCAAATCGACCCGTGCGCCCAATACGGTGCAAGTATGTTTCTGCATCTGGTCGTCCTTCTTTGGTCAGCGGCATGTCGTAATTGATGACAAGTGTTACTTGAAGAATATCAATTCCACGAGCCACAACGTTGGTGGTGATAAGAACTTTGGAATGTCCTTCACGGAAAGCATCCATGACTGCATCACGTTCTTCACTGTCCAAGCTTCCATGCAACGAAACAACGGAGTGGCCATCTGCTGTCATTCGTCTTGCAATTTCATCCGCAGTGTCCTTTCTCTATAGAGCATCCGATCAATTTAGATGTGTATCCAAGTATTCCCTATGCCATTTGTAGCGCACTTACTCTACAAAATATAATACTCTGACTGATAGTCAAGAGATTATAAAGACTGCATAGGACTTCGTACTTGTGCTCTACACTATTGCAGTCCATGTAAAATTGCTTGATTCCATCTACGCTCAATTCTTCTTGTCTCAAAGCAATTTCATCGGCGTTGGGAGCAAATCGTACTGCAAAGGAGCGCACAATTTCCGGGAAGGTAGCGGAGAACAGTACAATCTGGCAAGTCTTGGGCATCATACTACAGGTACCAGATATCAGTATGGCGATAAATAAGCAAGTTAGAAACCAACACATGCTTCTTTCGCAAATTACTTACTTTCGCACACGTATACTATGGTCACCGAGTCCATTTTGATCCAACATATTGTCAGCTTCATCCAGCACAAAGATGCGGACGTGGCGTGTCTCTAGTTGTCTCCTCTGGGTGAGATCCATGGTGGTTCCTGGAGTTCCCACTATTAGTTGTGCTTCCATTTTCGCATTCCTTTTGTAGGTATCTTTCACCGCAGCCGCCATCGAGATGTTGGTGAATTTTCCCATTTGAGACGCAACATCCAGAATTTGTCGAACGAGTTCCCTGGTAGGTGCTAAACAAATGGCCTAATACACCAGGATTAGTGGTGTCTAGGACATTTTATATACATACGTTATCTTTAGCATTTTTGCTTGCCTGTGGTGCCTTAATTTCTGGATCGATTCTACTAAGCATCGTCAAAACAAATGCAGCTGTCTTTCCAGTTCCGGACTGGGATTGACCGATCATGTTTCTGGGCCTGTGATTCAATTAGCTTGCTGTACGATATATAACCATTCTAAAGTATCAACCTACGGATTAGCCAGCAGCAAAGGAAGTGCACGTTCTTGAATTTTTGAGGGTCTTGTAAACTTCATGTTATATAAACCCTTGAGCAGCTCGGAATTACTACAAGTGAACAAACAACGTCGGAGTTCTATGGTTAGTTCAAAAGGATACCGTTTTCACGACGACAACAAAGAGTTTAAACACATACAGTCCAAGCTGATCGAAAGACTTTGCAGAGTAAAGCGGGGAATCAGGATTGGCTTGCAAATCTGCCAGCTTGACCTGCACAACATGGCTGGATTCGATCAAGTTCGAGTAGTTTTCATCTGCGGCTGATTACAAGTATGTCAGAAGGTCATGTTACTATATTGAGCGTATCATGAAGTGAGGTGCGCGGTACTCACTTGCATTTTGAAGATTCGAGAGTTTGAGCGTGAGCGAATCGTCTAGAGCGATAGAGAATTGGTAAACAGGGCTTTAGCAAGAGGTGAATTTAGTTGTATTTTCAAACCCCATTGTTTGATCTTTAGGTACCACAACGACTCTCATTTCGGTCAACATTCATCTTCTACAAAACATTTCTGATTGCCAAAAGGCGAGGAAATATACCTGCGTTGTCCATTGCCTACAATCTGTTCGCTGATCAAAGTATAGGAAATCAAGTGGGTAAACTGACCCGAAAAAGGCCCTAAATCATTAAAAAAAGCCGTCACTTGGCAGCTTAATTGCATGGATCCTCTTTGATTTGCATGGATACTGCCGTATACTCTTTATTGTATCTTCCCAAGTCTTGATTAGCTCAATTTATGCGAGAGTGAAGTTCGTTTCTTCAAGCAATGGTAACAGTGGCCCTCAAAATGTAGTTGCGATCATTGGGATGTCTGGATATGTGCCGCCATGAAATCTGCTGCCGATCATAGTCCTGAAGATACAGCGGGAGAAAGCATCCGCTACCCTAATCACTTTGTGGTGGCTGTTGGCACTATGGTCCCCGTAACTCTGAGCGATAGCTCGTTCCCAATCGTTAAACATTCTGGGTGATATGGGTTCAGCAATCCTGTGCCCTTGAAGTAGTTTGATCGAGAAACTAAGTTGGCTCCTTGGACTGTGTGGGTTCCTTCCGCTCCTTGTATATCGAACGGATCACTCGGGAGCAGAATGACTGGCTGGACCTCTAATGAGGAATAATGAATCTACCTCTCTGACAAGTGTGGCCCCAAAGAATAACTCTTGGAATAGCGAATTAAGTAAACTGTTACCATCACTGTCATTCGCGAACCTATCCTTGTCCGGTGAAGGCGTTGAGGCCAACAATCTCTAAGTACTTCCAACCAGGCAGTGTGTTCATTTCTTTTTTATTGTTACTACGCAAGCGACTTAAAATATCGAGCCAGTAATAAAACTAAGAAGTGTGCGCACTACTAGTGTAATCGATGAAGTTCTGTTCAATACTTGGTTTGCTGTTGTTGGCGCTTTACTTGAGCTGCAGATGGCGGAGGTGGCAGGAACGGTACAGGGTCTAAGAAAGTGGTGATATCAATACCTACTCTCGTACTTTTTTTTTTTAACTTTACATAGCATCTGCTTAAAACAAACCTCCAGAACCAGAATCTTGACCAGTTGCTTTTGGTCGAGTCCGCCGCGTCTAGTTCAACGTGTATGTCAGCAACATGAAATGTGAATATGCCTGCAGATTATGGAAAACTTACGCCTGCCTTTCCGATGTTGATGCTGATAGTTTCGCCTTCCTTCAAGCTATAATCCTTTTTAGATGCTTCATCTTCTTTTGGCTTAGTGAGAGCTTCCTTCTCTGCATTGATTTGCCTTTATAACGATGAGTTCAACTGCCACTTCCCAAAATGCTCAATTATCGTTCTAACTTACTTTACAAAATCTTGCAGCGCAACGTTGAAATCAAAAGCTTCACTTCGTTCTAAGAAACCCATACCGACAAACGCGTGGCGACCTAAATCAACCATTGATATAATTATTATCTGTTTTCTGACGATTGAAGGGGCTTAAATGCGATGGACGTACCTTCGTTCTCAATGCGTAGAACAAAATAGCGACTGGAATCTAAAACTGGCTCAACAGAGCTGGTGTCATTTGGATCATAAGGACAGATTGCGAATAGATCACCTAAAAGAATCAAGACTATTACAACCGAACAGCTTACGCACGCTCCATCTATGCCGATGTTTTCAGGCCTTACCAGAGGCACTATCCTCCAAGCGTATGCTGCACTTTTTCCCTTGGGCGATGATCCTTAGCCTTCCTTTCCATAGAAAAGCCTGCATATCGCCCCATTCAGCAGCACTAAATTCATACATGTTTGATTAAACTTTGTTGGCCGACTTCCAATTCGTCATGCCAGCCTAACGAAAACTTACCGGTATCCTCTAGCAGTGGTTCTTGGCGGAATCTTGTAGACTGCAATGTTGAACAATAGGGGTAAGCGTTCGTACAACTTATGCGCATGCTGGCCATACAACTTTCAATCTTACCATAGCACTCCCTCACTACTAACAGAACGGATTCATAATCATCATCCATGGTCAACGAACGTGTCAGCCACAACTTCAATCCATTTACTTCAGGCACATTTCAACGAGGACTTTCTGTATCGATTTCAACTCCGACAAATGGCCTTTATTTTTTCTCATTTCTTTGACAATTGTAATTCTGAAGGATACAGCTCTATATCATTCTCTTCCAAGTATGTAGCATACTCATCATACGATACCTCTATTTTAGAGCTTTGGTATCTTTTGAGGCGTATTGACTCCCGTACAGAAGACGTGATACGACCCTGGAATCCACCTTTACGTAATAACGAGTCTATAGCTTCTATTTTATCCCATCCCTGCTCTGGTATGACATCCGGCAGATACGTTGCAGTTCGTCTACGACCGCTGTCATCCTCAAATTCTATCCAAATACCGTGAGTGCCTACGTCCCAGTCCAAATAGTTTTTGGCCTTTTCGAAATTGGTCAGTAATGACACACCACATGACAATAGCGGTAGTTCTTTTCGTGTGATGGGATTGAATCGACGATCATGTAAAGCACTGTGCGTTTTGCGGAGTGGCGTTAGTCGTAGTTTAAGGGGAACAGGACAAGTGATCCCAATTTAGCACTCAGTTGCTTACCTGGTGAGAGCATATTGCTTTAAACCAGAATGCAGTGGCATAGCATCAAAATTGCCTATACAACCACGAAGTCGATAGCTACCATGCTTTCGAATATTCCAGGTAACAAAGAGAGGGCTATCATCGATGTTGTTAGTTTCTCACCCAGCGGCACTACCTTCCAACGGAGATTTTGTAATACTTACCATTCGTTATCGTCAAACTCTGGAGGAACAGATTCTCTTCCTTCGAAGTGGGCAGCTAAGACGTCAAAGCAATATATGCAGTGCTTTACAGTAACGGCCATCTGGGAGAAGGAAAAAGTATTATACAAATATCGAAGCAACGTGAGAGGCCCAATTCACGGAAAGTGCTCGAACCTGACCAGCTGTTTCGAAGCAGTCACATGAAACCAGCCATCGGTGCTTAAATCTTACTGGTCGACTGCGCCAAGCACGACGTATATATTATCGTCAGGGATTTATCAGCCGGTTCCATATCTCTTTCCTGTTTACTACCAAAGTAAGTTCTAGGGTCACCTTTTTCACACACAAAAACTTGAAAGTTCCATGATTTTAACAAATCTATCACCTTAGAAACATGCAGATCTTTGTAAAAACACTTACTGGCAAGACCATTACCCTTGAGGTAGAATCATCAGACACTATTGACAATGTCAAGCAAAAGATTCAAGATAAGGAAGGTATTCCTCCGGACCAACAACGTCTTATCTTCGCTGGTAAGCAGCTTGAGGACGGACGCACTCTCTCTGA